>NC_072773.1:22937646-23117646 GCF_022539595.1 Amphiprion ocellaris
AGAAGGCAAAATTCCATTTTAGTGTATATGTGAGCTTTGAGAACAGTTGTGAGTTTAGTAGAGTGAGTGTGTCTTTTTCTACTTTCAGAGCTGTTGATGTCCTTGTTTTATAGAGGTAGCTGATTTTACAGTATTGTGATTAGTAATGTATATGCCTTGTTTTGATAGTATAAATGATAGATATAATATCACAATAGGTTCTCAATAATAATGCTAAAATTATATATATAAATACATATATATATATATATAGGAGAGTGTGTTCTAATCTTGGGCTGAGTGCAATTTATGAATCAAACTGGGTCACTCTTCGAGTTTCTCTTCTTCCACTTTAGCAGAAGAATGTTCTAGTGACTACATGTACAATCAATAACACACTGCTGGTGATTTGTGGCTCACGCTGATGGTCTTTGTTGTGTTTCTTTATTGTTTTTTTTTTTTTTTAAAGCAAACTGCTCAAGCAACAAAAGCTAACATGAAAAGAGAGAAACTTGGAACAGTGAAACCCAAGTTTTTAAGCCTGAATCCCTCCCATAGAACTATGCATATAGTTATGATTTTCACAAACACAAAGCAGAAAACAACTAAAAACATAGACATATGTTTTATGTCATGCACATAAAATAAAATTGAACAAATAGTTCCAAATTTTGCTTTCTTGCCAAGAGTTACACAAGAGGACCACATCTGCGCACTAAATGCGCATCTGGAGCCAAGAAGTGGCTAGCTTAGCTTAGCATAAAGACTGGAAGACAGGGAGAAACTACTCTGTCTGTCCAAATGTGAAAAATCAACCTACAAGCAATTCTGCAGCTCAAACAGTCCGATCTGAAAATATGTAGAAAGTCAACTGTTGCAGAACAAAATATTGCTCTTTGTTGTTTTTTACATTTCACAGATTAGACAATGATATATAAAGTGCTTGTAGGTGTATTTTTTCAGCTTGCATAGAGTCCGACTGGTTGTTTCCACCTGTTCTCCAGTCTTGTTTTGTTCAAGGCTCCTGAACAAGAAGAACCTGGTATCAATCTCCTCATTTAATTCTTTGCAAAAAAACAAATTAGAAACAATCATAAAGGGCCAAACTATTCCTTTAAGCTCACCTCAGTCGCTGAGATTTTAAACTGCCACATCTGTTCTGGCAACAGTCCTCAATGTGTCGCATTATTGCTGCACATTGTCTAATGCAATATTTATTCACTGTCCCATTAATGCCACTGACTGTGACCAAATGATGCACTGAGAATGATTTTAAATACAGGACTTCAGTGTATTTCACAAATACTGCCAGTACCTGATTACAGTTGCCTGCATTCTTTCGCCACTGTTTGACTCTGCAAAAGCCAAAATAACGCAGAGCAGTGACAAAACACACCAGACGATGGGGCAAATGTGATTTCAGGTAAACTTATAGCACATTTAGGAGATTTGTTTCTTCAGTTTTCCTTTTACCTCTCGGGTCACCACGGTCACATGACCACCGGACAAGTTCTATGGGGGACAGAGACTGGGAGATGTGTGAGTGCTTGTGTATGTGGGATAATAGATGAAGTGTAGGCCCTTTAGCAGACATGGTGCAAAAACACAGCACTGGATTATACCATACACAGTACAGGTCTGCATGCATGGGACACATTACTCATTCCTAAATGTACATCTTTGTATGACTGTAATACTCAAAACAACAATCTTAGCTCTCTGTTTTAAATATGGGGATTAATCTGTTCTGTTGATGGCTGTGTAGATGTATAATACCTTATGCACAACCGCATCTGAAGCTGTGTGCTGTTTCAGCTGTGCAGAGACAGTTTAAGAGCACCGTTCACACAGTTGTGGTTCGTTTTTTTTGTTGTTGTTGTTGTTAATTTTTTTTTACATTTATTTTTGAACAAAACGCTGGGATTTAAAAAGGGAAACCATCCAAAGTTCCGTTGATCATTTGCCACCTTGTCAAAATGTGTTGAGGAGCCTCTCAGCAGGTAAAGACACCACTTTGAAACATGTCGTCTTGTCTCCTCTATTACTCGCTGTATTTCTTCTTTGTATTCTTGTGCATATGTGTAATCACTTCTTCTTCTGTCGTTTAATTTATTTGTTTGCTCCGTGACGTATACCTCTAGAATGTAGGACTGTATTGCCGTCACCATAGTCTCTCACTTTTGCTTTCTGTTACCGTCTTTGTCTTGTTTCTGTGTAACCGACTGTGTACCATCATTATGCTGAATAGGAAGCAGGCTCACTGATCTCTCCACTGAATCTGCTTTTGCTGAGCGTAAAGAATGCCGGCCTTCATGTTTACAACATGGACATACTGTATACTGCCAAACATGCAGGACCGTAACAAACTCCCCCCTCTTGAGCGCTTAGTCCTCCACCTCTCATACCCTGATGCAACTGTATTCTCAAGACTCCTTTCTTTTTTCCTTTCTCACCTCTTTCTCTTCATCATCTTTTAAAAGCATCGGAGGACGGTCAGGTTGTGTCCTCTAGCTGTGTTTCTTCGTGTCTAGTGTCGTGGTGCGCGTGTTCATGTCAGTACTTGTGCCTACTGTGGATCGCATGCTTTAGCCCTTGACTGGACACAAACGTTGCTCACAAACTCCTCTTGACCCTTATGTGGACAAACGTTGGGGATCCTTATAAAGTTATCAAGGGAACCAAATAACTTATTACAAATTTATCATATGTGTTACCAGTTCTGTAAAAACAAATAGGAAATAAAGGCCTTTTAATTACCATGACTTGTTTGTCTTTTATATGCAGTTGCAAAAACACAAAACAGCTTCACCCTTTAACACTTTATTAAGCAAAGTGAATAAACCAATGTGTGCATATTTAAGCCATCATTCAACACATTTCACACTGTTCATGTACAAATAGCAGACACTTAACTGTAGCTTATTTCTAAGTAAATCAGTTACTGTGACTGAACACAACACCAGTGTTACAGCATGCTGCCCTGGTTGGACTCCAAAACCATCACATTGTTCAAGGAATACATGAAACATTGAGGACTTGGGTCAACTAACCCGTTAAGCGAGGCGAAGACATTTACCAAAATCCTTCATGAATCTGGTTCGCTACTTACAGTGACTCTAAAGGAATTTTAGTGCAAATTTGAAGCTGAGTGTGACAGATTTCTACATTAAATGTCATGTATAAGACGTCATGTTTTGAGCTAAACTAAGGATGTCTTTTATGTTTTTCCTTTTTTTCCTCCTGCAAACTGTTCTTTCAAATACATTGTAGCTCCCACATATTGAGAAACATTTCACTGCAGTAGCACCAGTAAATATGGCCGCCAGAATAAAACCCAATTAAAACTTAATAAAGGTTAGATTTATTACAGGACTGTGATACTGGATTGTAATAGATGTTGCTAGGTGCACATGATAAAATGATGTTGTACTAAATGACTGTTCCCCACATAATTAAAAGCACTCACACTATTTTGAATCTTGATACCCTGGATTGTGTTTAATATTTTAGACCATACTGAGGATGCTGAGACTGAAGCGTCAGAAGTGATTTATTTTTCATAGCAATGACCGAAGTGAATGATTTTGGTATTTGCATTTTCATCGCCTGACACAAAGTTGACCAACATAGTCTGTGTATTCCTTTGAAACTAAATCGAATAAACAAAGTATAAAGATCAAATCTAATAAATCCATAAATAAATAAATATATCTCTGTTACAAAACAAAAGATAGGACATTTTCATTAACACACACTCGGAGTGTCTCCTCTGTTCAGCCGTTCAGTTGTTGAAGATGAGCTACGGGATCAAAACAAATATAAATCCTCTATGAAGGACGTCGAAACAGAAAAATGAAGCATGGCAACTGAAAACACGCAAAGAATCTGGCGACCATAACATCATGTTCTCATGGAAACTGTACCATTGTGAATGTCATAGGGTCGCTAGTGATCAAAGATCACCACCGTCCACACTCTGCTAAGTGCATCTACTCAGTACTCTGCCTTTCAAGTCTCTTTCACATGCTGAATACAGTGGGGACACTGTCACATGCTGGGTAAAAAAAAACAACACATTTCTCTAATACTAGCAAAATGTAATTTTCAAAAATGGTACAAACTGGATTAAAATGCTCATCTGACCACTTGGAATTGTAGGTTTGACAAAGACTCGTCGTTTGTTTGTATATTCCTGGGTCCTAAAACAACTGGACCACAAGCTGTATTTGAAAACAGTAGAAAAACACCCGCAGGTTTCCAAAGAGAAGTCTTGGGTTTGCTGTTTATCTAACTCAGAGCCATAAAATCCACTTTAGGGAGGCACTGAATTGTGGCAAGCAGGCACAGCTGAGTGACAAACCTGAGAAAGTTGTCAGTCGAGGAAAATACAACCCTAAACGCGCGTCTTATGAAGCCTCAATAGCTGTAACATGGAGTGAAAATGTTTCAAACTTATTTATCAAACGAGTTAATATATTTCTAACATTTCATGTAAAAATGAAACTGGAGGTTTTATCTCTCATCTCAGTACAGTCTGAGTCTATTTTTGATAATTAAGATAATATTTAAACACTTAAATGCAGTGACAATGTAGCAACAAACGTGAATTCTCAATGTGATGTGTTGATATAATACAGTATCCTCATGCAAACCCCAGCGTTTGTTCTACTGGGCCTTCAAATGTCATCCAAACATCTGGTCCCTATTTTAAACATGTGAAAAATATTCCAAAAAACCATGACAAATCAAGAAGAGACTATTGTACTGACTCACTGCTTTCTGTGAAATTTGACTGAAACTTAATAACACTTCTCTTTGGATCTTCACGAGTTCCAACAGGAATTAGCAGAATCTGTTTCTGCAAACGCAGCCAAAGCGGCCCATCACCGTTCAGTAACTCAGAAAGGAGTCAGAACCTGGGGCCTCGTGGATAATTAAACTGCCATATCAGGGTTGGAGCATCCACAGACACAGAACAGGCACTTCAGACTTGTTTTCATTTGGACAGCTTGCTGATGACTCGAATGAGAGCCCCGTTCTCATCCTTTAGCCTCTGGTTGTCTGACTTGAGCTCTGTTAAGATCTGGGGCGACGAAGGGAAAGAAATTATATTAGAAAATCAGAAAAATATCACAGTTACACACTCTTTGTAATTCAATTCAAATGCTTTCTGGATAAATGTGTCATTTAAAGTCGCAGGTGGTACACAATCCCCTAGAGTGAGCCACTGGAATGAAAACCTTCAATCACCACTAACAACAAGTGGACTAAAAGTTGTCTTTCACGGAAGTTTGAGGCCAGGCAATGAGGACATGCTTCACACTACTTGATCATGCAGTGAGGAGTGACACTGACAGTATGTTCTGCATACGAAAAGTGACAGAGACTAAAGTCAGAGCGAGAGAAACTGAGAGAGGGTCAATTTCCCAAATCTAGGTCATGTCTCCCATGAGGAGCAATGACTAAAAATAACCACCCTCTTTGTCAAAGTATTTCCCCTCTGCTGGAGACAAACAATAACCCTCTGCTCCAGCGAGGACACACTGCTGCAACTGCTAAATGAGCAAAAGCACCTGGCATCAACATGATCATAACCTGTGGCAAAACACATGTATGGAGGCCGTTTTCTATCCCGTTTTCTCTGTCATTCTTCACAGTATACCGAATAATGATCCAAAATTTTAGTATACAAGTCCCAAGACCATAGCAAAGCTGGAAATGTGGTTAGAGGAATAGTTTGACACTTGGGAATACACAAGATAAATGGATGAGGAGAGAGCTGGCTGGGCTCGGTCCCAAAATAACAAGATCTGCCTTGTACACTGTAAGAAAGGAAAGTTTTTGAACAGTGATTTAAATATTTTTTCCCCCCAATTCCCTTTATTTTACAAATTTTTCCTGTTTTGTAAAAAATATAGATAATGAATGCTGAAAAAAATTGCAGAAAAAAATAGTAATTTACATGATAACAATAAAATTGTCAGTAATGTCCACATGAACAATCTTAACTTTTCACAAATAAAAATGCATTATTTTACAATGTGTGACCACAAAATTACAATTTTACTGTTAAGTTTGCTAAAGAAAAACATTATTTTACAGATATTTACCATTATTTGTAGTTTGTGTTTTTCCTTGTTTTCTTTTATTAGTAATATTATTATTATTATTTTTATTTATTTTATTTTTTTTTACAATTTTTTCGCTGTAAACTTCACTCACTGACATGTTAAATGTTGCTTGTTCAATCTGTACAAAAACTGAAATGGAAAGGTGACAAATTGTGGTTTTACGGAGGAGTTATGCACTTAAAGTTGTATATTACGTGTCCTGGGCAGTTACGGCATTTTCTTATAACCATGGTTTTGAATATTTACGGTATCTGTCTTCTAACTAAACCTTTGGCAAGAAAGCACAAGTTGTATTTCCTTAAAGGTTGGTATTCCTTTAACATGTGGGTGAATTTTGCAATGGATGTTAGAACTACAGGGTTTGTCTGACTTGGCTCTTCTACAGAAAATGCTCTGTAGAGGTTAGACGTGTGATTATTGAAACAAATACCTTTCCGTTGAGAGGACTTGAACAAATCTTGATCAAAGTTGATGTTATTGTCTCAAAAATATTTAAACCACTTAACGTGAGTCAGGTGAGTTGTTTTCCTTGTTTCCATGTAGCCTTATATATATCGTACAGACATGAGAGTTTCAGTTTACCGATTTTAACTTTCGCCAAAAACAGCAAAGGGGCTTATTTCCAGAAATGTCTAATGACTTATTTAAAGTGGCCTGTTTATTGTTTGTGAGCAAAATCACACACTGGAACAAAAATAGTTATCTGTGCCTGTGGTTCATTTTGAAGGCTAATGATCTCATGCTTTTAATTTCCTTTGTAGGACCGAATGAAATGATTATTTCCTTGTAAAACAAATTTGCATTGATTACACATCACATTACACAGGACCTGCGTATAGCTGACTGCTGCAAAATCAATATCTGCTTTAAATGCCTCTATTTTTAATGCTGCTGAGTCCTGGATCTTCATCCAGATGGCAACCAAAGGTAAAAGTAGCTCTTAATGTTGGGCTCATGTCGTGTGAAGCACCATGTAATGTGAATGAAGCTAATAATACACTTCAAAGGAGGATTTATGAGGACTATTTAGGAGGCAGCGGGGTTTTCATCTAAATGCCATAAAGAAGACAGGGTGAAAAAAGAGTGCAAAAGAGGATGGGTTGCAGTGTGAGGGCAGTGAGCATATAGAGGGTGCAGGACCTGCCTGAGAGGAACACAGCAGAGGACGAGGGGCTGAAGAGGCGCCAGAAGGAAAGAGGAGTGTAGAAGTTATGTGGCTGAGGAAGGGAAGAGGAGGGGAAGAGGAAAGGAGACGATCGTAGAGGATCAGAGGTCCTCTGTCTCCGGCATGGAGGCCGTCTCGGAGAGGCGGGCGAGGACGCGCAGCATGGCTCTATTCTCAGCCAGGAGACACTCGTTCACCCTCCGCAAGGCCTGGACCTGAGCCAGAGCAGGGAAAGCCTGCACAGAGGAGGACAGAGAGATACAGGAGAGGGGGCAGACGGAGAAAAGCATGCGGGGAGGCAGGCCATGTACAAAGGGAGAGACTCATACAGACACTGTGTCCATATCCACTCATACAGGCATGCACCCACACACCCACACAGACAGGGGAAATGAGAAACCCACACATCTGAGGGATTCATCAGAAAAACTTATGTAAACAAATATTTACACAACAGGGATATTTCGAGAAGAAAATAGCAAAAAGCTGCAACAAGCAAAGAAAACTATGAAGCCTTTGGGTTTGTGCTCATCAGACCTGGGCTCTGTGTGGAGACAGGTGAGGCGTTATTATATGCATAGCTGTGCAAACAGAGGAAATTCAAATTCATAGAAATTGACTAAACCTAACACTCTGCTCTATTTGAGACTTTGTACAAGTGCCGAGGCAGTTACAAGTCAAAGGAATGGAAATGATTCATTTCCCCTCCTCTTCTTGGCCTGACGTTTTGAGGTAAACCTCACTGTGGTTTGACACTATTCTTGAAGGTAGACCACAGAAACTACACACACACACACACACACACACACACACACACACACGGGGCACTAACAGAGCCTCAGGCCACCCAGAGACAAGTTTGTAGTGATGAATGTGGCAAAGGATGATGTATAATGAGAACTTCCAGCTGCTTCTTGTAACACCAAACACATTTATAAAAGCAATTTGAAGCAGTCTGTGTTCAGGACTTAGTGGTTCATGCATATAATGTTCTTTTGGTTTTGGAATAAAACGGTGCAGTTTCTGGAGAGGTGCCCTTGGCAACAGTGAAGAACAGGACAGATTGAGATGAGAATACTTAATGACTGATATCCCTTATTACACTCTCTTAATATTGAGCTCTTTGATATTAAATCAGATCTGACCATGCTCTCGGGTGCTACACAGTTGCTATTCATTAAGTTTTAGAGGCTGTCAGGAATAATTCAGCTTCTGCATAAGGAATGTGAGTGCCTACAAAAGTAATCTGACACTTTGGGTATTACCACCGTGCTACCGTTCTAAAAGGGAAAACAAGGACACACAGTGCTGTTGACGTGAGACACCCGAAAATAGACAAACACAGATCTGTAGGGCCGGCAGTGCACCTCCTATAGGCAAGAAAAGAAACAGCAGCAAACTGAGCATGAAGACGTGCTGGTGTGTGCCATCTATAGGCAAGGAGAGAGATAGACGCAGGAAATCTGACACCAGTGGTCAATGAGTGTCATGAATGCAGCCACACAAACAAAATAAGGGCTAAAATTAAAGCTGTCATTTTGCTCGCCTGCAGACACACACGTCTACAGATCTTCAGTGCTGTTGCTTTTTCTCTTTTCTTGCAGGTGGTGCAGGTTGGCACTGACGGCTTCCCCTTGTGGAGAATCCACAGCAGGATAAATGTGATCGAGTGAGTTTGTGATTCAGTGCAAGCCAGTTCTCCGAGGTGCTGAAGGTAGAAGTCGTGTGTATGTGCTCGTATAGCTTCTAAGGTCTTGTACTTCTAAAAGAGTAATGAGTCCACACGTGTAATCATGCCCCGGTCTCTGACAGAACAGAAACATGTGAGGTAACAGGCAGGTGTCCATCACTCCTCATAGCGACCACTCACCATCCCCCCTCCCCTGAGACAGCCTGCCCTCAGGGCTGGTACCCACAGCGGAACCGCAGTGGGGCGTCCTGCTGAGGGAACCATGACAACACGGGAGGTCAAACATCTGCTGCATGTTAGAATATCCCTGTCAGTCTCTGCATATGTTGTGTATTTTCTCAGACTGGAGCCACAACTTCATCGCTTTAATCCGCTCACAGTCAAATCTTTATGTGTCATTTCCCTGCACATACTCTGCAGACTCCATCTACTCAAGCCTGGAATCTCTCTGCAGTCGTGTCCTGTGTTTCTCAGTGAAACAGAATGCGCACAGAGCAGTGCAGGAATGTCTCACAAAAGCAGGTCTTTTTCGCTCTTGGACGGGGTTTGGTATTCAGCTGGAACTAGGTCACAGTGTTCACCCCAACAGTGGGATAAGTGGAGCAGGGGAGCAGCAGCACAGGCTCCTCCTCAGCCTGGCAGGAAGTGGCCCGGCAGAACACTGTGGGTAATGAGCCTGAAGCATTAACCTTCCCTCTCCTTGACTCCAAACCCACCTGGCTAACCACAACCCTGGAGTGTGCTGCATGTATGTTCTGCTCTGTAAAAACACTTTAGGTGTGCTTGATTTAGCATGGGTGACGGGGCCTTGGCTGGAGGTGTGTGCCTTCAAGGACTGTTCCTGTTATAATGGTGTTTGGAGAGAACGTTGACGAGATAAATGAAGCACAAACTTGCGTCTGAGACAAAATAAATGCCGGTTAAACCCGCGATGATATTTCTTTTTTGCTTGGACTGACCTTTATTTCCTCCTCCATGTCTGACACCCTTTTCTCAAGAGCTTGTTTTTCCTGTAAATAAAGAAGAAACAGCTGAAATAAATGTGCTCTCATGATCCCTTGGAAACCTCACGAGTGAAAGGCCATTAGACTGATTTGAAACAGACAGGAAAACTGGAGGAAAAACAAAACTCAAAGATATTTGGACGCTCATCCATCTCGACTGTGCAGAAGAGCAGGATCAAATAAAATACCAAAATGCCAGAGGGTTGCTAAGACACTTACCCTTTTCTCCGATTCAAGTACCGTAGATCTTTCTGATATCCTGTCATGTCTCTGGAAGTTAGAGTGACAATGTTATAGGGGAAAATATCGCCAGAATTTACTTAATTTTGTTCATGAAAAAAGGACAATACTGCAACGGTTTTATCTTACAGTTTTGTGTAACATGTCTAAGAGGTACCTGGGTGACTTTCTCCAGCTGGGAACGTATCTTCACTAACTCTTGTTTGCTGTCATGCAGCCTGGACTTGAGTCTCTCATTCTCATGCAAAGCTTCTGCGTACATCTGAAAATGAACATGAGGATTTAGGAATAGCATATTCTGAAAATTTAAAACTTTACTAAATTTTTAAAAAAATCTAATAATAAAGTCATATCCTGTTTTAGAAAGAAATTAAAATTTGAAGTTTAACCACAGAACTCAGTAAAAGGTATCATGTAGGAAATAAAGCTATATATAAAATCTGAATGAGCAAATAAATTGTGAAATCATGTAAAAAATAATTTAAACCAATTATAAAACCCATGTAATGTTAAAATTTTCAGTTTCATAATAACAGTAGAGATCTTTTATTTTTTGTTTTACCAAATATTACTGTTTGCTATTATTCCTGTCACATATCGTGGCTCTACAAACCTCTGAATGTTCCTCATATTTCGGAGCTACAACTCCCATAATGTTTTGCTAGATGAAAAACTGAAAGTGTAGTATTGTCATGGAGTCAGTTATTTACAACAGTAATAATATGCAACATTTTCACCTAAAAATGTCTTTAAAAAGGAGTAAGCCAATGCTATATATTTCTCTGACTGGTCTACTCACACTATCCCATATGTGGGCTAACTCACAACTAAATTTGCCACATAATGCTAGCTACAATAGCTGTTTGGGTAGTTGACTCAGGTAGTAATTAGCACTTAAATGTGGGCAACAACTTGAGCCTTATTTATTTATTTATGTTTCTTTGGCCAGTAATCATCATTATAGGTATGCTGAATTAATTGCTAACAGTTTTTGTTTGCAGTGAGCCCACGGATTAGACAATGATCACTGGATTAGATTAGCATTTAGGAAAACATAAAAACTTGATGATTCTCAGGTATGAGTTTTACAGGCGGGACATGTATCATACAGCTGTCATCTTTGTGATGAAATTCTGTCACAGATTTCTATTCAGGTTTCTTTAGGTTTACGAGTCCCTTCTTTATGATGTTTGTGGTTTTTTGTAGGCTATCTTAACTGCCTTTAACCTTAGCAGCATTTGCTTCTAGTCTTGCCACGAAAGTGTAGCTGCTCATCATATGTTTCCATACATAACAGGCTTTGTGACTGTTCTTTATTGTCAATACTTAACAATAAACAACAGTTTCCTTTTTAAAAAAAGCATGTAAATGTAATTTAAAGTCGTAAATTTAATTTACTAAGAGTATTTTTCTAGTAAAAGAAAGAAACAAAAAACTACTTTATGTGAAGTGTGAAATATGTGAACTTTTTATGTTAGTTAAGCCATCCAATCATGTTTTGCTATTTATACCAGTCATGTTTGAATTTTTATTAGGAATCACCGGACATGGTGGTAAACTATTTTCGGTCACACCATTTCTACCGGTTCAACAAATCAGGCTCTGAAATTACATCTTATTTTAACAACAAAAAGTTGGTGTGCCAGCAGAAAGCCTGTATAAAGTTAACAATGGCCTGGCAATCTTATAGCTCCAGACTGATTAAATAATACTTCAGTCAGACGTAGACTGTATGTGTGTAAACACTAGATCCTGATACTTGCAATAATTCTCTGAGAGTCCAGTTAAATTATCAGAACGTCATGAAACTCGATACCCCATGCATAAACCTGCACTGTGATCCAACAGTCCAACTGTATCCAAAACTGCAGCTTTGAATCAATCACAAGGGAATGTGCTTGTTTGGTTTAAAGGAAAGAGTTACTACCTTCTTATAGTCTTTGGCAGTGGAGTCTTGCTCCTGTCGATTCAGAGCGGCCAGCCTCGTCTCTCTCCGAGTGTACGAGCTGGTTCGGCCCATTGGTTTGTCTGTCGCGCTCTCTCCACTGGAATCATACCTAAAGGCAGCAGAGCTCATAGTCAATATGCAGGTTTTTAAAGAGGGTTTATTTATAATTCTGTTTGGTCTGTATTACAGAAGGAAAAACAAAGCTAAATTCTTACCTTGACAGTCTGTCATGCTGAAAAACAAAGAGGAAGCCATGTTAGTTTGATCGCTCATCACCACAGCATGGAAACAGCACAGCCTAAAAATGTTCTGTCGTGGTTAGATCCATCCAGATTTATTTGTTTAATAAGACCAAACAAAGGCTTGGCAGAGGAAAAGTTTTCAATTTTTTTTTTAGACAGAATCAAAGCAAAACTTCCAATTGAATTATCACAGTGTGTTCAGAGGCCCGTAGTCCCTGAGGAGAAGAAGTGCATGCAGAAGTGAGATATAATTCACCTCAGCTCTGCACCGACACAGTTCACGCAGGTCAAACCTCCCCAGTGAGCCTGTTTAATCTTTGAGAGTAGGTGGCTGCCATGCAGATGCCTGCAGCATAAAGATGACATTATGACATCAGAAGTCAAGTATCTCCTGTATGACGGGCTGCCGGCTGACCTCAGACAACAGACTGTTATCAAACTGTCCTGGCAGGTTGTTGCTATGACTGGTCTGGTCTTTGTGGCTGCCAAGTTCCCTGTTGTGATCCCATTCTGTATTTGTTTCCATTTCACCAGAGGAGTCTGGAGGAGCTCAGTCATGTCTGTGTTTTCTGAAATCATACTACCAGAGATGTCCTTATAACAAACGAGCACAAACCTGGTTCTGTGAGTCTGATTTACTTCTGTCTGTTTACTGCCTTCTGTGCTACTTTACATGCCATACGCTGTCTGAGATGCCCAACTAGACCTGAGCAAACTCAACTAATAGATCATCTACTTTCATCAGATGATAAACGTGACATGAGATAATGATGAAACTGGAAGCGTTTACTATTCATACAGGACTGGAAACAAGAATCAAAGTGGGAGAGAAGCTGCTGTGATTTGAGTCCAGACTGATCCGTGTTCTCTGCTGAAGTCTTGTAAACTTTTCTCCTAAAATCAAAGATTTGGAGCTCTCCTGCTGGGAAAGGGAGTCTTTAAACACCTCTGTTTAGAAATGTGCTGCAATAAACATCTAATGCGGTGGTCTGAGCTGTTCGAGACAAAAAGCAGATGTAGACTTTCACAGGAATATGTTTTAGGAGGAACAATCTATGTCAGTTGTTGCTGCGCTCACATTAGCTGAGTTAGGGGATATTTCGTGCAGCGTCATAGCAGCTATTCCTCAGCAAGTGTTTACATAACTGAGCCAGCGCTGCCTGTCCTTATGTGGTCATGTGCTTTAGCAGAGCTATCCAGGAAAAAACAGACCTCCATGACCTCAGATGAAAAAGGGCTGAGGATGGAGCTAAGAAGAGCTCTCACTCACTGCCATCTCTTTGTGCAACACTGAGGAGATTCCTCCATCAGATTTGGTATCCATTCATTAATCAGCAGGGGATGATTGGGTCCCTGGTCATATGAATAAATTATCATGAAGCCTGCTTGTGGGGATATGAACCAAACTCTTTCAAGATTATTAGCTCCTGTATGCAAACCTATTTCACACACTAAAGGATTAGGAAATTGGTGAAATGAGTTTTTTTAAAAAAAACTTAGTTCAATGAAAATCTTGAGTGGACCCTGTGGGTATTCCAGGACCTGATTTTTAGTGAAAGAGTGAGTCCTCGCAACTAAATAAACGCACAACATCCGTACTGAAATTCAGCCAGAAACTACTTCTGATGGCAGCTGCACCAATCTGATGCTCTTGTTAGGAGAAATGGATGGAGTGAGAAGTGGCACATGTGGCTCTGCAAGCTATTTGAGGCAGAGCAGATGCAGGAGGAGATATTCAACAACAGAGTGTCAGTCTGGTGGAAACAGCCTCTGAATCGGTGCTTGCTTGAACCACGGCCTCTATATAAACACAATCGCTTCCATTTTTATAGCTTGCCAGGACCACAGTCGGAGGTACGCACACGCTCAGGCCGCCTGCATGAGCTCACTGCTAGAGTGCATAAAGGATAATATTAACAGTTCTTTGCAGGAGCCAATGAAATCCTCATTAGAGGACTCTTCAGCAGCCTCCCTCTCACCTCTCTCACGTCCTCCTCTCTTTCTGTCACAGCATCACTCCTTCAGAGCTGACTGGATGACTGCAGTAGGAAAATCTGAGCCACATGCACTCTAGCTCTCTCTCTTCACTCCCACCAGTGGAATTGATACCGCACACACAACCATAAAAGACGTTTCTTCCACATTCACTCACCTTTCCTTACTTCAGCCACTCCTCCCTCTCTATTAACTCTTCGCAGTACAAGTTTTCAGGCAACTGAGGGCATCTTCCTCTTTTCAAAATCACTCATTCAAAATGCACCACATCAGATTCTGCTTATGGATCTGTACTTATAATTAATACAAAGACTCTATTACTACCTCATTGTTAATAATACTGACACATAAATCCATCTTACTTTGTTAAGTGAGTTTTAATTACTTCTTATGCAGCTGGCTTAGTCCCGCAGTTCACAAAATAAATCTGAGAGGTTGTGACATGATTAATGGAGCACAAAAGAAACAAATCTGAATTATGACCCTCATATTTTTTAGACTGTTTTTAATTGAATCTTAGATTTTTTTCATGAAAAGTTGAACAGTTCTACTTTTTAATGGACTTTCTGAGACATTTAGTGGGAAAATTTGGTGGATCTGCTAACAACTAAGACAACAACCTCTTGATAAAACTTTAAAAATGTATTTACTCTTTAAGTGTGTCCATTATTTTCAAATATGAAATGCTAGAATATCACATAACTAGTTACTGCTGGTTTGAAATAAATGTAGTACAGTAACAAGTATAATGTCATTCTCTGAGACGTAGTGCAGTTTAAGTGTAAAGAAGAATAAAATGAAAACACTCAAGTACGGATATCTCAAATGTGTACTGAAGTTACTAAGTACCTACTTTTCACTGCTGTAAACATCTGCCAAATATTAAGTGTCAGCCAGTAATGCTGTTCCTGTTTACTTGTCTTCCTTTTGCTCACAGCTGTAACACACATTGTATTTCACTAAAGAGAAGCAGGTCCTCATCATAATATTGTGGTAAGTGCTGCAAATATTGCATCAACCTGATTCCAGCCCCGTCTGCATTGCATTTTCTCTCCCAGGAAAACTCTGCCAATTTGGATTGGGCTGACATAATGGAAAATTAATGCCTGAGTTTCACCATGGACACAGCAAATAGAGAGACTGACACTTTTTGAAAGAGCGTAAAAGAATCACAACATCCACTGGAGGCATTTACTGCTGGCAACTGTGCCTCAGTGTGAGCGTTTGCAGTGTTGCGTGACATTACTGTACATGTCTCCAAGCAGACAGGATCACATTTTGTCATTTTTTTTCCATTTCTGTCTTTCCCTTTAAATGTGCCTGTCACACAGAGTACAACTCAGTCTGATGCACTGACATAAACACAACAGTCCAACGATGCTCATGAGGATAAGCCACTTAGACAGAAAAAAATAACAGGAAATTACAGAAGGAATGTTTGAATCCAAGTCTTTTCCAGAAAATGTGGTCAGACGCTCAGTCCTGCAGAGCAAATGCTCCCCTGTGTATACATGCCATTAAACAAACTGAGATAAGTGACAGATTAGTCATGCATGTTCACAAAATCACATAGAAACTAGCAAAGGACTTCTGTGAGGTTAAAAAAATTATATTAAAAAATCATATTTAAATAAATGTAGTGACAACAGCTCATGTTCAGATACTTTGCTTGTTTATGTTATCAGTAATTCTGCCAGTTATCTTCTTGATTCATTGTATTGTCTTAAGAATGTAATAGAAAAGTGAAACTTTGAGGAGAAAGTATCAAATAAACTGCCAAAAAATCCAAATATATTCAGTTTATGACAAAGAAAAGCATTTAATCTCCATATTTGTAGAGCTAAAACCACAGAATATTTAGTATTTTTGCGAAAAATAACTAAGATGATTGATAATTTAATGATAATTTATGTTCTATCAGTTGCCAAACTAATTGAACTAATTCAAATTATTGTTTAGATGTCTGTAAAATCAAGACAAATCAGCTTTTGTAACATTTACAGAAAAAAACTGTCTTTGAAGTAACACAAGAGACATATTGAACTGTCATACAATAAAGTCACTTACAAGTGAGTCAATAAATTAAGAATTATGACATTAATAATTCCCAAAGGGGTTTGGAAATAGATTGTTTCAAATGTCAAAGACATAAAAAAGTAAAAATCTTCCCTAGTAGGTATATTAAATGATAGAGCTTTAAATTTAAAAGGTATATTTCTCTAAAAGAAGAGCTTACTCTGTAGTTTTTGTCTGTAGGGGAAGGAGAAGACGGCGGCGACTCTGTCAGTGACTTTCTGGTGCGAGTCAGGTCCTTGGTGCGAGGGTAGTAGGATGACATCTCCCTCCTCTACCCCGGACTGCCAGGTCAACTTCTACTGTAACATTCAACGGAGCCACCACCAGATAACAGCTGCACAGATGCACAGATTCCCTCAAGCAACGGTGACGCAGATGTCCATGACTGCGCTCCCGGGGAATCCTCAGCAACAACAGGTGTGTGTGTGCATGTTTATCTGTGTGTGTGGTGTTTTAGTTCAGCTCCCATGAGCTGGAGAAAGCTGCAGCTAAGTTTGGAAGAATTTCAGATGTGCGGTAATGCCTTCTTCAAAGCTCAGGCAGATAAGCAACAATCAGATAAAAATGCAAAGAACAACAACACACACACACACACAAAATCTCTGCAGATCACAAAAAGAGAGAAAATAGCTGTTAAAAAAGGAAAGCAAACAAATGACTCTCCCTTTGCTCCGCTCTGTCAGCACTGAGCTCCTTCATGAAGTGCAAAAATGTCCAAAAGTACACAACCAAGAGAGAAAAGTTTGTTCCCTGTGCAGCCTCCTTCCTGTGTTCCCCAAAGTTATACACTCTCCCTCCCTCCCTCTCTCGCTCTCTCTCCCTCCTTCTCCTTTCACTGTTTGGTCGCCCTCCCAGTCCCTCCACCCTCTCACCCTCTCACCCCCTCACCCCCTCACCCCCTGCCTCTCCCCGCTCCCTTCAGCTTTGGCAGCTTTCTGTGGCAGCCAGCCAGAGGCTCTGCTGTGGATGGACTCGGCACTGAGGGCTAAAATTGTCCGCTGATGTGAACAGGGATAAGGGGAGGTGGAGCACAAAGCCGGAATCAGGAGGGGGGGCTGCAGCATTTTGTGTCCTGGAAGGTCAACAGGCAGTATTACCTGAGGAGCCATCAGCGGCTGTGAAGTGCCCAGTAACTGGATGGACCCTACAGAGTGATGGAGAGCTGCTGTTAGTGCTACATGGTGTTAACATGGAGCACTTACCACACATCTGCTCTCCCTAAAATATGCTTGATTGGCCTCATGTTTTGCAAGATTAATAAGGCCATTAGTTACTTCAGATTTTATTTTTGTATCTCATTCTGTGGCCTTCTGAGGAGCAGCTCTGTTTTAGTGTTTTTGTTGTTTTATCTTTCTTTAAAGTCACTAGTTTATGAAAAAAAAAAGTGCTTTCTGGCCAGAAATATGTGATTGATGGCGTTTTCATGTTAGCTTAGGGACAAACTGCTCAGTCAGCTCTGTCCAAAATATGCCACAACCAGCACCTCTAAAGCTATCTAATCAATAAGTTATATCATATGTTATATCTCACTGTTTCTGCACAGCTCGTCATCAAACAAGATTTAACATGTTCATTTTTGAGCTTCAGTGGGGCTCATAGGTAGATTTTCTAACATTAAACAGCACCAGTCTAACTGTTCCCCCCCTAAAAAGCTAAATTAACCACCTGGTGACTAGAACTTTGTGTTCGTCACAGCGGCATATATCTTCTCACCTAATTCTTGGCGAGAAAGCATATATGGATTCTTCCCAAAATGTCAAACTGTTCCTTTAAACATGCAAAAGTCCCCTTATGTGCTTCCCATAGTCCGCTCGAGCCAGCTCATTGCTATCTTCCTTTTATAGTGAGGTTTGCAGTACCTCACTGTTCCTCGACTCCCTCATCCCTGCTCGGGGCAAATAGATGGAAGGGTAGATACGACTGAAGGACAGAAATACAGGAGGAGAATAGAGGGACTGAGAGAAGATGGGAGTGAAAACAAAGACTTGATTATTTGAAAAAAAAGGCAATGGTTTAGGACTGTTGGATAACCATCCACACACATAACATTCAGACAGAGGTGTTAATTTAACCACAAATACCATCACTTGTATCTTAAGCGTTTCGTAAAGGCTTTCTGTTTATAGCCTCGGTTCTTAAGATATTTTATACAGCATCAATGACAGATGGTTCAAAATTAACCCCATATACTGTAAGTTCTAAAACTTGGAGACTTTGAAGCAGTATATTTATAATACACATCCTTCCTCTGAGACCCTCTGACTTGGTGGCAGTGAACTACATTGGCACAAGACTTGTAATATTAGTCTATCCCAGCTGGGGTCCCCTCAGTCTGATCTTTGGCCTTAGTTATAGGACTTTCCATATGGGATATTACACTTGTGTATTTTTGTAAAACTGAAAATAAGAGTCTACCAGAGATCGCTTTAGTGCTGCAGCAAATGTAGAGGAGGAGGTTGCGCTTCCAGCAGGATCAAGTTCCTTAATCCCCTCCTGCATAAAATGATACTGTAGGAGAAAAACTGGTTGCAGAGGTATTCTTGTTAGCTCCGGTTGTCACCACCAAGGAGCAGAATAGCAGAATCTCTTAGTAGTTTTGCTCTGCACCTGTCTTTGTGGAAAATCTGCTCAGAACATCATGGAGTCATGCAGAGGTCGGATCCAGTGATAGGCAGCCTGTCATGCTCGTGATGAAGCCTCCCTGCTCTGTATGATTATCACAGACAGATATAGTCCTCTCGGTAACGCTGAGACTCTCATGTTACTAACAGATCTCTGTTTCAGATTCCAGAATAGGGGACTGCTGCACCGCTGACCTGGACTTAGCTCACTAGGAAGCCACTTTCCATTCATGCTGTATGGCACGTCCATAATCATCCATAATCTCGTCACAATCTTGTAAAAGTCGCCACCTTATCATCTCTTTTGTCCCCTCTACTTCCCCTTCATTGTGCTATCTTTTTTCATCTCCTTCCCAGAAACCCAAATTAATACATTATCTCCTCTGAAACATAAGTGAATTGCCAGATTGTGCCGGGCAGGAGGAATTAGTGATGAGGCTCGGGGTCGAGGTGTTTTACAAGCAGGTGGAGGGAGAACAGTACCCATTCAGAAGGTGAAACTGAAGGGAAAAAAAAGTCAATCCCTCTGAATCCGAGGCTAAGACTTGAGCAGAGAGCGTCTCACTTTTGCCCAATATGGTATGGAATGCTGAGACACCTCAGCCATGTGATGTGAAGAAGCAAAGTGACCTAGAGGGAGCTGGTGGGCTGGTCTTCCTGGACTGTCTTTCTATGAGATATTAACTAGCAGTTAAAAGACTCTCTGAACACATGCTTCACATCTCTGGTTGCAGCCAATCTTCAAATGTTGCGTCAGAGATCAGAGCGGAGCTGCCTTTGAAGCTTATTTAGCTTTCGGATGAGGGAGAACGTGGACATGGAACAATGGTGCTAATGAATATTTGAACGGAAAAATAACCTTTTTGTGGCCTAAGATTCTCACCTGTGAGGGATTTGATCCACAGATAACATTTTCATAAATAAGAAGTCATGCTGCTTTATGGTAATCAAAGTATGTTTTGACCACACTTTAGCTTTAGAGCACCTTTTAATGGGCTCTTATTGTATGAAACAATCATCTGCAGTGAGCTGTAAATACTTGGCTATTCTGGGGCAAACTGGAAATGAAAAATACATTGGACAATCCTTTGGCTCCATCTAGTGGCACCAAGGGTAAAATATTGTTTCAAAGATCTTTCTGTTGAGGCTGTGTGATTGTTAGTGAAGTAGAATTTTAAAATAGTTTCCCACATACCTCTGCTTTGTAGTCTGAATCCTCAACATCACAGCAGTGGTGCCTTTGTTGTGTTGCATCACCTGCCAGCTGTGCTGCATCTTCAACAGGGTTCTGATTCTCATCTCGCCACCATCGCTCACCAACTGCACATATAAAGTTTTTATGTTTTACATATTGTTTAAGCACTGGGGATAAATAACAACAGCAGTGTGCTTTATGCCTAACAGATCAATGATTTCTTTGGGATTTTGAAGCCTCTTTCACAGCTCATAAAGAGACTGAACATAATTTTATTTCTTTGATATTGGAGTTCGTTCAAGAAACTGAGACTTTATTCCTCTTATAGTGTCTTGAAATTGTAAAACAGTGTTTAATGAATTGGATTTTCATATCCTCTACATCTGTGTTTGGTGTGAATTTCATGCCGCACTGCACCTCCCAAATCCCAAATAATAACATCTGTTCGTAAGGGGAGTTAGACGTCTCTCTGGTCTAAATGACCCAAATACATCAAGTAACATCACGATGAAGGATAACATACTGCACCTTCTCCGTCTGTGTGGCTTTCTTGCAAACACAACAAATATATTCTGTAGATGCAGAGTTACCGTACAGCATATCATGACCTAACACAGAAATATTTTTGTTGATGCAGTAACAGTGCCTCAGGGTATATTGTCATTTTTATCAAATGTGCAAGCACTGTTTGTTGTTTTTGTTCTTTTATTTAAAAAAAAAAAAACAAGAAATCACTACAACAATACTTCTCTCTATATTTAGTTTTAAGATAAGATAAGATAACATAAGATAAGATAAGATAAGATAAAACCTTCTAATGGAAGGAAATTCTTGTGCCAGATATTGCTCAGAAAACACCCCAAAATGACTTCACATATGAATTGTAGTGTCTTGTAGAAAAGCAATAGGATACACAGTAAGCATGATACATTACTGAAATACATAAGCAAGCTAAAATAAGGCTAGAATAGAAAGCAAAGTGATACTGAGATTATATGTAATATCACACATGATAATGAAATATTACACATGAAATTGGAATATTGCACGTGGAAAGTGAAATATTGCAATATTGAAGTTTTAATTACGTTGGAGGAAAAAAGCTACATACTTGATGGAAAGATTTCTCTTTGAAAATTTTGTCAGTATGATCATACAGTATTATGGGAGGTACAGTCAAAGTCGACACATCACAGGGGGTAAAAACTCCAAGTTTTTCCTACCTCTGTAGGAGCTGTTGCAGTAAGGCACACCACAGGATCCAGCAGCAGATAAATACGTCGGGTCTGGAGACTCAGCAAGGGTTTCTAACCTCGGTTCAATGTTGCCCTCCTATACATGAAGAAGAGAATAATTCTGATTACTGAATAAAATCACAAATATCATCCAAAGTTACAACAGAAAACGTGTTCTTTGAATGAGTCTCTCCTGGTAACCTCGTCCATTGTGCATTTCAGACTGATCTCTGCCGTGTCTGCAGACTCTGTCAGGCCAATTTTAACTCTCCTGTCATCTGGAAAGCCTTTCCTCAGACAGGACCTGTCATCCAGAGGGCCTCCTTCCTCCTTCTCTCTGTCTTGAGGAGACAAGCTGTTGGTCTTCTTGGCCTCGTTCAGGTCCGTCAGAGTCACACCCTGCAGGATGTTCATAGAGCTTCATATCGCTCAACAGTCAAACACAGTGTATTAAAAAATAAACTGCTGTGAGCCATTTGGTTTTTACCTGTGTTGACCTGCGGGTTTGTCTGGCATGACGGGACTTTGCTTTCCTCTGAGACTCTGCTTCTTCATCCCTGACCGGAGTCAGATACAACCTGGGTCAGTAAAAAAGACATAAATATGTAGATGTAATAACTTTACAAGAGGACACAGTCAGAGAAATGAGCTAGGACAATATACATTTTCAGGATACAAGTTCTGCATTTAGATAAATATGACAGACAGATACAGGTGATTATAATAAAATAAGAATAACAATAAGATATAATCCTGAAAAATAAGCAACAGTTACAAAACTAAAACCAAATATTGGGAAAGTAGATGAATTAGAATAAAATAAAGAGGTCAACAGTCAAACACAATACAATATATATGTAATTTATATAGTGTGCATCACTGAATAATTTTTAGGGGTAAAACAGTGAGCAACAACAATATAAGTGAAAATAATAAAAGTCTTAAAACTAGGTTGGAACACAGACTGTCTACAAGACAGGGCCACCTTTTTCATTTTGCACCTAAGTGCCAATTTATTAAAAAAAAACAAAAACAAACATCAATTATGCACTGAACATGTCTATCATGGTGTTGTTCATTTTACAAGGTATAAAATATACATTCCAATAATAAATACAACAGCACTCCTGACTATATTCCTTTTATTGTGACCTTATGCTGCATGAGCAAGTGTATGCTACTCCTGCTTTGCATTTTTGAATAAACTTTCTCTGGGAAATGCTTTAAACTAGCAAAGCAAGGAGCTCTGAAAAGATTCAAGTACGATGTACACCAGCGGCTTCGCAGACACAAACAAAGAGCTGAGCAAGCATCAATGGAAAGGCTCATGTTTTACCCACAACCCCTCCTCCGCTAGGCTTTTACAGGTATTGATCTGCCAGTAGTGGAGTCACATTGAATACTGACTGAGCTTCAGCAGGCTGGTCAGCAGCACAGTCTACTGTATATAACGTACGAAGCTTTGAATATGGACTCCATGACTGCGCCCAGGTACATGGACTGAAACCACCAATGACACAGTAAAATAATCAAGAACAAAACTAGTTAGAGTTATCACTGTTACAGATGATCAGAAGCAGATTAAATAATGCCAAAATTACATTTTAGGTTGTTTTTTTTTTTTTCAAATACTCTGAAATACCAAATCCCAAATACAGCCAATTGCTCCTCTTAAGCCACATAATGAAACATTTAGAATTAATCAGCTAAAATAGTTGCTAAACTAACAGCCTTAAGTAACTAATTACTAATGTACATTTTAAAAGGCAAATCAAGTCGATCAAAGCTAATTTCCAGCCCCCTATGTAACAACCTTCAAGCTTGCAGTCCATCAGCTCTCTGAGGCCTACAGCACCTGTTCAGAGCATAGTTACTCTACATTAACATGACAAACAGGGCTTGGAGCTTTGCCAGAATAGAAGCTTGTCAGGCTGGAATTCGTAGAAGGAAATTGGCAAAATAAGAACCCAGGAATAGAACAGCATGACTCAGCCACTGTGAAACTTACCTGGGAGCAAATGCTTGCATGGTCCCTGTGGAAGGTCAGAGACTGAAGCACTGAGACACTGCAGCAGTGATGAGAGGGAGAGGCTGGAGAAAATGCCTCTATAACCGGCTGGGGTGGAGAGAAAGAGAGGGAGAGAGGAGGAGGGAGAGGAACTTCCTGTCTGGATGATGCCTACACAATCAATATAGACTTTCTGTCTGCTAAGGTCTGATCCAAGCAAAATGTCAGGTCCCCATGTGAGCAGCAAACACATTTATGCTAACAGCATCTTACAATTTATTTGAACAAATCATAAATCAGTGATATGGAGGCTCGACTGGCTTTGTATTTCCAGCGGACAATAAAGAACTCCTTGTAGTCACAGACAATGAGTGCAGTTCATTTATACAGTTATTCTTCCATACAATGAGCTGAGGCTCAAGCTGTAGCCAGCCTATGCAGAGCAAATTTAACCAACTAAATATTTGTCTGGTAACAAGTAAATGCCTGACCTACTGAGACCACACACACACACACACACACACACACACACACACACACACACACACACACACACACACACACACACACACACACACACACACACACACACACACACACACACACACACAAAATTCTTTCAGCTGGTCCAAGAAATGTTCAAATCCTTCACTGCAGTAGTACCACAGTGTAAGATTGCTAATTTATATACAAATTTATTGCATTCAAAATTTTGCTTACACTGTAAAAAGCGCATTTGAGCTGGAGTTGAGGTAAAGTATTATTTCAAATTATTCTAATTTATCTTTCTGCTTGGTGATGGCAATTTACTTTTGTGGATTCCACCAACTTGAATACATTTTGGACCTTTAAACTGGTATTCTACTTTATCGATAATCCATAAATTAGGTTTACTGCTCTGCTTGTAAGGTGCATCATGAAATCCACATTTCTTCAGTTTTTCTGCTGGAATTCAACAGTCATTGAAAGGGAAAGAACAGAACAGCTAAGAGCAAAATCATGTTTGACATTTTATATTTGGTTAGAGCTCAATTTAATTAAAATTCATCTGAAAGGAATCAAACAATTTACGTAGATCAGATTCGTGGCAGGGCTGCACAGTGGCGTAGTGGTTAGCACTTTCGCCTTGCAGCGAGAAGGTCCCTGGTTCACGTCCCGGCTTTCCCGGGATCTTTCTGCATGGAGTTTGCATGTTCTCCCTGTGCATGCGTGGGTTTTCTCCGGGTACTCTGGCTTCCTCCCACAGTCCAAAAACATGCTGAGGTTAATTGATTTTTCTAAATTGCCCGTAGGTGTGAATGTGAGTGCTTGTTTGTCTCTGTATGTGGCCCTGCGACAGACTGGCGACCTGTCTAGGGTGTCCCCTGCCTTCGCCCGAGTCAGCTGGGATAGGCTCCAGCCCCCCCGTGACCCTAATGAGGATTAAGTGGTGTATAGATAATGGAGATTCGTGGCATTAATATTTGTTTACCTTATTGGATGAACTCAGTTCAGTTGCATGTCACTGAGGCAATTTATTTAAGTTATTCCAACAATTTTCTTTTTTCAGTGTAATTCCAGATCTGTCATCAGGTTGCTATGTAGCACAATGGCTCTTATCCAAGTAATAGTGTTGTATTATTTCATAATTGCTACTTATATATCAGTGTGGATGTTATGATCCTGCTCTAGCCACTGCCCTTCTTTCTCCTTCTTCCTCTTTTCTTCCTTTTCCATTCTTCCTGTCTTTGTCATCTGCCTCTTTTGTATTTTTCTCACTCATCCTGTCATCTCTCTCCCTGTCATCTCTCTTTCCTTGTCTTGTCCCTCTGGCTCCCTCTGTTTGTGTCTGTTGGTCTCTGCATCTATCTGACTTGTTTCACTCACCTGCCTGCACCTTGCTGATTGCAGTGATGCACATCAGCTGCAGTAATTAGTTCACTCTTTTCACCTGTTCTCTACTTCACCTCCTGCTATTTAAGCCCTGTGCTTTCATTCACTCCCGGATCATTGACCCACATGCCTTCATAGACTCAGTTGCCATATGGATTCTGTTTCCCCCCTCCTGGATTTTCCCACATGGGCTCAGTTCTCCTCCTGGATTCTCACCAGCCCTGCTTCAGTCTCCAGCCTGTTTCTTCTGTCTTGTCTCAGTCTGGCCCTGGATTTCCTAAGCCTGTCTTACCCCCTCTCCCTGTTGTCTGTTCCTCCATATTGTGAGTACCCCTCTTAGCTTAGTGTTATTAATTCACTTTAGTGTTGTAGACTTCCGCTTTTGCAATCTTAGTGTTGGTTTTAGTAGTGTGACTTATTTAGTATAGATTTGGTTTAGTTTCCCCCCTGTTAGGTGACTCATTTTCTGTATTGGTTTAGTTCCTGTTTTGTTAAAATAAAAGCCTCTTTCCCTTGGACTACCTGTCTGCCACTATCTGTGCCTGGGTTCTCTGACCCCTTTCTGTAACAGTGAATGAAGCATTTTCATCTTGTAGAGGGCTGATTTAAAGCTTTATACACTGCTGGGTAGTTTAATTTATCACAGTGTATAATATCTCTTAAGCATATGCATTTTTATGTATGTAGTGAATATAGAATAAAATTAAAATTAGAATATTTTTACTCCATGACAAAGGAAATTGCCAGAGTAAAAAATAAAAGCAGGAAGTTCAAACAAGGTGCCTTAAGAATTGTACTTAAGTTCTGTACTTCAGTGAAAATACTTCCAATATTCTGATGTTACAATAATGTAATTTAAACACGTTAAAACAAGTTTATAAGTGTGACCCCTAACATGCTAGGTTTAATATTAGTTCAAATTTGTGGCTTCCTGTAAATAAATAATACAAAACAAAGATTGCATGATAGTTAACTTCCACATAACAGATATGATAATAAATATGAGCAGCTGCACAGATCCTCACACTCTGCATTTTCCCACCATAACTTAAAAAATAAAGGCACTGGTTTCTACACATTTTTAAAAATCAACAAATCCTGTGAAAAAAGGAAAATCGGTACCAACTTCAGCTGTTAGTAAGCTCATATTTTCAAACTGAAAACTTCTTAAATCTTTCCAAAAAATCCAAAGCCAGATATCTAATAATTCCATACGATATCTGGATACTGCAAGTTTTAGCAAACCTTTCCCAAACAGGAGTGAAGAGTTGATTCTCTAGTGATTATTTACAATGCTTGTGTTTATGGTAATGATGAAGTGTGTCACTCAACAGGGTGCAACATGGTGATTAAATTACGTGTTTTTAATGGTTTTGAGCAATAATGAACCATGTCGGTAATAGTAATAGACATTGGAGACACAAGCAGTATTTAAAGGGGCATCAGTTCATTGATGGGTTTTTTTTTTTTTCTAATTTGCTGTTATTTGGCTGCAATAATTAAAATATGGCCGACTGTCCTTTAACATGGGGTTAGGGTTTTATCAGCAGGTTTTCATACTCCAGCATCTATGTGACTGAAAAGCCACAGCAGTATTCTTGTAGGAAGGAAATCAAACGGCATCTTTCCCCTTATTAAATCTGACAGCACAGAATCAAGCAGTCAAAAGTGAAAGAACCGGGGTTTATTTTAAAAACATGTGAAGTGTTAGACTGACACTAACCACTGCCTTGGCAAAAACAAAGTGCATTAAGTATCAGTTTTAGTAAAAACATACAGCGGTATCCAAAAGTCTTACTACGCTCCCAAGAACTTATCAGAAACATATTCCGTATTTGTGAATCATGGATACACAAACATTCATCATTTCTCAAAGGTCATTTCATAGTGATATCTTTGATGTTGAAGTCCTTGCGCTAATCACAGGTATGCGGTGGGGATTCAACATTTTTTCTGCATTATTTGAGAATTCACATCGTTTAGGTTGATTTCAGAGCATCTCAGTGAAGGTTTCCTGATGTGACTGTGTGTTTTGTCCTTTTTTCCGTTTTCATTTCCAGACATGTTCAGCAGAGAGGCAGAGCCATGAACATCAGTCCTTGCTCCTCCATCACATGCAGTGTCCTGCCATAGTTTGGATCCGTGATTCGTCAGTGTCCTGCTGCATAACTTCTCTTCTGCGCCACCTAAAGGTACAAAGTGTGAAGTGACTGTGGAGGAAAGCAGAAATTCTGTTTCTTTTGCAGTCAAACCTGCATACATGTATTTTTGCACTATAACCTTGTCTGGCCATCTCCTTTGAGTTATTGTTTTCAGCAGCGACATTTTGGCACTATTTGGTCAAAAGACTGATTTTGTAATTAAAATGTGATCTTGAAATAAACTGTCTTTTGACTGAACGTGTTGTACAGAGTGTTGCTCTTTAGTTGGTGTGTACATTGTAGGTGTTCTCAGTGTTTTGAATGAAAATGACCTGCAAACCGCTGCTCTCCTACAAATGTAATTTAGCTGCAGTTTGGCTCTGTGAAACTTTTCCATCCATTTGGAAAACTCTTAGTCCCTGAGCTGCTTCACTTAAGCTACATTCACACTGCAAACCTTAATGCCCAATTCAGATTTATTGCTC
The DNA here is from genome assembly GCF_022539595.1 of Amphiprion ocellaris. Taxonomy (NCBI): domain Eukaryota; kingdom Metazoa; phylum Chordata; class Actinopteri; family Pomacentridae; genus Amphiprion; species Amphiprion ocellaris. The sequence goes on from NC_072773.1 coordinate 22,965,674, forward strand.
AGAACGATTTTTTTGCCGTTTCATATTTTTCTGAATGTCGCCCAAGTCAGTTTCCAGTGTAAAGTGATCACAGCCCTGGACTCCAGAGAAGACATGGAGGCGGCTGAAATAAGTGTTTACAGTTTAATTTATAAGATGACGTGCAGTGGAAGTCTGCGAGTTCATGAGGTCCAGCATCTCAGTCTCTCCACTGACTGAATCCACCACAGCTGTCCTTTATTGTTGTATTCGGAGAGTGACTCCCACCAGCACAGTATTGTGGCGAATGTTGATCTAGTGTGGTGTGAAAGTTGCATAAATTCCAGTATGACTGGTCAGACTGAGGTCATACTGCAAGAAATCAGACCTTTATCTGCTTTAGGACCACAGAAGTCACACAATTCAGAACAGAAACTACATTAAAAAAAATCTGAAATATCTGATTTAAGCCCTTTTTGTTTGCAGTCTGAATGTAGCCCTAGTGACAGATTTTTTTTTCAGAAGTTGATGCATAGAGTCTCTGATGTTATGTGTAAGACCTCCAAAATGAAAATATATACTTTTGAATAAAAGTAGTAGAATAATGATCTTGGAACCAAACAGTTCTTGGCAGAGGGCTCAGGCTTTTAGACCACATCACTGTATCTGACAATACTACAGGTGTGTTCTGTCTGGCTGGAATTGTAATCAGTTAAAAAAAAAAAAAAAAGTGCAAAAAAAAAAAAAAAGACGATGACCCAAAACTATATTAAGCAAACCTCCAATTTTTAAGCACTTAACCACAAATATGCACTTAAAAAGAGTAAAAAAAAAAAAAAAAAAAAAAAAATCTTACTAACTACAGTATGTAATATACTTTAAAAACATTCAGGAATTGCTCTTGTTTAACTTATCAAAGATGCCTTTCTTCTTTTTTGCGAGCTCTAGAGTTGGCAGTTTTGCCTGTGTAAACATACATAATAAATTACTGCTTTTTCTCATGATGTATTTCAGGCAGTGACAAAAAGAAACATACTTTTATGTCACCAAGAGAGGCATTATTTATGGCTTCAAATGCACTGATAAAACAGTTTACGCATTGGCTTTCCTGTTATTTCAATGGCTTTTGGTTTTCCAGTTTAGTACAGAACTATGGCAAAAAAAAAAAAAGTGTGAGTTGTGAAGAGTGGAAAGATTCTCTTTAGAAACGCAGGCATTCTTTTTTGGATTAAGGCTTCTGAGGTTGTTACTGGCAGGTTAAATCCTGAATGACTCGTTTCTTTACTAGACAGCCATCTCTTGAGGTACGAGTTTCGGTTCCGACTCCAGCATAGTGACTTAATTCTTCTGAGCAGGTCTGCCTTTCAGAGAGCAACCACATGATGAATACTGCACCTAAACAACAGCAATCAATAATGCCTTCCTACAGTATTTCTCATATTGTAGACAGTGATATTAGTCTGAGAAAGTTTCCATTTTACTTGACGGATGCTTCTGGCGACGTGAACTCTGTAAAACATGAGACAAAAGACAATATTATGAGGGATAGTTAGAGCAGTAAAGTCTGAAACAATATTGCTTTGTAGCCACTGGAGTGATATCAATAAATCTATTTTTTATGAAAAAAATTTTCTTACATTTGTCCTCAGTTTCTAGTGACTCGTCTTCCTCATCTTCCTCCTGTGGCTCCTCCTCAGCTGCTACATCCTGCTGTTCTTCCTCTTCTTCTAAGACTTCCTCCTCTACACCAGGTTGTTCCTCCTCTGCTTCAGATGCAGCCTCCTCTTCTGCTTCATCATCATCTTCCTCTGCAGCCTCCTCTTTCTCCTCTTCTGCTTTATGACTGTCCTCCTGAACCTCCTCTCCGTCTAATGCTGCCTCTTCTTCAGCTACCTGGTTCTTCTCTTCGGGCATCTCCTCTTCTACGTTTTCCTCCTCTTCATTTGTCCGTGTTGTTTCTTCTTCTGTCTGTTCTGATACATCAGCTGACTCCTCTGGTTCTGTCTCATCCTCCTTCACTGCCTCCTCTGGTTGTTCTGTCACAGAGTCATCCTGTTCATCAAGAGGTGTGTCCTGTGAAGCTGCTTTTTCTTCCTCCTCTTCTACCACTTGAGCGGTTCCTTCTTCCTCTGCTGGATCATGTGCCTCTTCTTCTTCAGTTCCTGCAGCTGTCTCTTCCTCTGCAGCCGGAGCTGTTTCTTTCTCTGTCTGTTCAGCAGGAGCTTGAGTTTCTCCCACAATCTATGACAAGCAAAACAATATTACACCACGGTAGACTGGATCCTCGACAGGAAATCATTTTCTCCTCAGCAATCTGGACATCCAGGTGTCTGAGTAAACACGATGTGATTAAGATGACACACAAAACAGAGATCTGTGCTGTACGACTGCAAGTACAGATATGAATCCAATGGAGAATTCATGTCAGGCAATTAGCTCCTTCAAATACACAGGATGAAAATCTCATTATGGTTCCCAGTGGACACATGGTGAACAGAAATAGTAAAGAGACCATGTGTGCTGAGGCCTGTCAGGGATTTTCTGCCATCACAGTATAATCTAATAATGCACCTCAGCTTAGAAAACTGTTCATTTTGCACTTTTAAATCTTAGAAATCCCAAAGGCAGTCTATATTTCCATGACCGCACTTTAAACAGTTATTTATTATATATAAAGAGGAATCAGATGTAACTTCTGATTTGTTCAAAAGCTTCAATTGAGGTTATTTTTATAAACTGGATAAAAAAAATAAAACTGAACAATCAGAGCTTTGTTCAAATGTATTTAACTGTAATGTATGTAAATGTACAAAAATAATCCAATAATGCTAAATAGAATAAAATAAACTACACAAACAATACACGATATAACAAACACAAAAACAATACAATCCAAATAAAATAATAAAAATAAAATATTGCGCCGCTCACAGGGAATCTAGAAAATCCTTGGACTTGTTGGATTTTCATGTATATTTTTGTTAGTACAAAATCTGTGAGGTAATTCTCTGTAATTATTTATGCTGTAGAGTCTTAACCTTAATGTTTAAATTAGTTATGGTAATCTCCATAATCAACAACACTGTAGGGTCTCTTCCTTTTTATGTATTATAGTAATGTAAAGTAGCATTTTGAATATTTTTAAGGGTTTTAATCCATGTATGTAACTTACTCAAGTAAATTCACACCATAAGTAACACTATATGGTCTTAAATCCAAAATTTAAACATTTTATTTAATTCATAACCCCAATTATCTTTTATTTTGGCCCACCAACTGTTGTTTTAAGTGTGCTGTATTGAAAATGGTGACTTGACTAATTGCAGGTTATAGGAGTCATATGAGTTTTTTCCAAGTCTCCTTACAGCAACCTAAGCAACTGCAGCTTCCATGTCAACCAAAAATCCCAGCTGTGTTGGTGTTAATTTATCTGACTTGGAAACTGTATCTGTATGAAGGAAAATTACTATTTAGTCCAGTAATCAGGTTAAATCTGCCTGACCAGTGGTGTGTTGGTTACCTGCGTAACCTGCCTCTGTATGTTCTCCAGCTGAGCCTCAAGGTCAGAGTGGAGACTTTGGGCTGCTGAGTTCTGATCCTGCAGACTCTGACGTACCGTATCAAGCTGCTCCTCTACACTAGCCTGCTGGATCCGCTGGGACTGTTCATTCTCTAGCAACTCTCTGCAAGACAGAAGATGCTCATGGTGAGAGTCTGTAAGTGGACGTCTTTGATTCAAATCATCTTTCAGGCAGTGCAGAAAATTAGGCCTTTTATAATAGTGTTGTTTTAATTGTATAGCTCCATGAAGCCTGAACCTTCACTGATTAAAATACTAGAAAAAGGACCCATGGTCTAATTGTATTGGCTTCTTCAAATCTTGCATGCTAACAATAGCCTGTGAACCACATTAGCCTGATGTTTTCCTTAGCTTCAAAGAGTGCCCATTTTACATAAAAAGAAAATCTTACACAAGCCATTCATCTCCACAACTTATCAATACAAAAGGAAATGTTTATACAGATCCGGACAATCTCACAGTGTGAATATGAGGCCGACCGACACTGTCCCAGAGCATGGCAGAGACACAGACAGCCAACAGGGCTTCCACAAAGTCAACAAAAAGTTATGGGTCAGAGGAGGGGAGCTATTTTCTCTGCAGCTCCAAAAGCTGCTGTTTTCTTTTTTCCACAACCTACCTGACAGCAGTCATCTCCAGCACACTGGCCTCCAGCTGAGCCTGGTAGGTGCCCAGCTGCTCCTTCAGTCGGAGCACCTCGGCGGTCTGTCCATCCAGGGTGACGCTCAACGTGGCGACCTGACCAGCTCTCTCGTCCAGCTTCGATTCTGCTTCTCCCAGGCTCCCTGACAGGACCTCGACCTTCTGGGACAGTTCACCACTCAGCGCCGCCAGACCCTCCACCTGAACCCTGACGTCATCGAACTCCTCATTCTTCCCCTTCAACATGCTCTGCAGCTGGCTCAGTTGCTCTAGAGATACCGTCGCTTGCTGCATCTCTGACAGGCGAGCTTTCATCTCCGTGTGCAGCGACAGCACCTGAGCGGGGAGGTCGGACGTCTTGAGCTCCTCGGCCGTGGCCAAGGCCATGCCCACCTGTTTCTGGGCCAGCGCATAAGACTCCTCAAGGGCATTCAGGCGTTCTTCCACACTCCCAGAGACTTGCTGCTGCAACAAGACACACAGAGGAGTTGTTGAGTCAAGTGACTCTAATTTACATTGAGTTGGTGCTTCAATGGTCCTTTAACTCAACCTAGTATGCTAAGATTTTCTTATAGTCTAAGTTCTGAAACGCCAAGGACAATTTTATGGTAATTTTCTGTGGTTTTTATAGTAATTAACTCATATGCACAACACTATTTCTACCATTACTTTCCATTGCAGCGTATAATAAATCAAGGCAAAATAGAGCATGAAATAAACGGAGGATAGTTTAAATACCGAGGTCTATACACTACTTAGCCCTGAAGCTACTCATGTACACAGGAGTCATTTCTTAAAATCCTGTTGGCCAGGGTTGTTCAAATTCTCTTTAAACTACAGCTCCTGTCAGTCAATGAAATGCTTGGAAGGAGGACATCTATTCAAGAGTCTGATCATGCATAGTAAAAGGTCATTTTCATGCAAAATGCAGAATAAAATGAAGAGAAGATATTGTTCCTCTACTCATCAGGAGCCAATCTTAGATCAATGAACCAACAACATGCGTGCGAACCCTTTGCAAGGTTGCACAGCTGGATTGTGCAATAGTTCACTCCTGCATAATCCTTTCTTAATTAATTTATCTCTCGACAGCACCCTCAAACTTTGCAAAGTTATGAGTCACTAAACAGTTCACTGCTCACACAGGAAATGTCTGCCCAACAAGACTGAGCTAGCAGAGCTGCTGTTATGCAAAGGTTTTTGCCACATTGACTTTCCTGAACTGAAGGTGGAGTTGCAGGAGCTCCCTCAGGAGCAGATTTATGTCGGTTAAGTATTTCTCAAAAATCCTGCTTAACTTCCCACAAGTGTATCCTGCAGCTTAAACATAGCTAAGGGACCTGACATGGCAAATATAGCTCGAGGCAGCTACGAACCTCTGCTTAGTGACAGAACAGGTTCAGCTCATTCATGCTGATACATTAAACTCAGAATACGCACATTTCTTGAACTCACAACACTGTCAAGGCTGCTTATATTTAGAAATATTGTGTCATTTCAGAATTACAGGTGGAACAAAGATCATTTTCTGTTCTGCAAACTTTCAGATGACCTGTAAACAGCCTCTGAACTGGTGTTCAGTATCAAAAACACAAACTAATAATAGCCTTGGCACATTACTTTGCGGTTTATTAGTATTTTGGCAGCATCTTCGACACAACTATAGAAGCATATTACTATAATATACACTTTCCACTGAGAGTTTAGATGAAAATATTGAATATATCTCAGTTAGAGATAAAGTCAGTGTCCCTGCATGTGCAGCTCTAGAATAATCCTCACTACAAGCGCCAGCAGCTGTGTGGATGTTAGAAATAGCAGCGTTTTGTACTCACTCCAGTGAGGCCCTTGGCATTCTGAAATCTGATAGAGGCCTGCAACTTTCCTTACTTGCCACTGACAACGTGCACTTTGGACATGTGCTGAGGGCTTTTCTTATTTTGTTAGAGTGATTGTTTTAAATTATAAGCCCAGAGAAATAAGGTGTATTCAGAACAGGATCTGGGCCATGAGAATCTTGTGTTGCTGAAGGCTGCAGGCTCACTGGAGGAACCTCAACAGGGAATTTAACTAGTTTACCTCCTTACCTTATTACTTGACTGTCGCATTTCTTCATGGGAGGACTGGAGTTTGATTATCTTCATCTGCATGCCCATGAGATTGTCAGATAAGTAGGTTAAAGTTTGGTGCTGCTGGAAACAGAACCAGGCTCCAGTGGCTCCTCCAATTACTACAATGAGGAATAAAATGAGCAGCAGAGTGTAGTTGTTCCCTCCAGAGCGCACTTCTGTCTCCAGGATTTCATTTTTGAAAAAGTTGTCTTCATGTTTGTGGTTGCTTTTCCCTTTCCGATGCCTGGCTGTCATTTTTCTCCACAGAGGACACAATGTTCTCGCCGGGCGGAGAGGTGATATTCAAGGAGCCGGTGGGTCACACGGGGGGAAAAAAAGAAAAGAAAAGAGCCCGAACTTCGCAGCTGTAAGCGGTGATTTGAGTTCGGAAGGCTCCTTTACGCGGCGCTGCTCGGCTCGGCCTGGTTCCAGTCACCGCTCAGTAAAGTACCGGGACGCTGCAGCGAGCTGCCGGTGGAGAGCTGAGGATGAGAAAGAGGGAGGCGTGGACCGAAGGTAGCGAGTTTGTCCATTCAGGAAGAGCAAAGGAGGAGCCGAGGGGCCGAGCTGCTGTCACCGCCACTACCAGCCGCCATGTGCGCTGCTGTCACCCAAAGGCGCCGCTGCTGGATCACTGGGTGCTATTTATTTACTGCAGCGTGAGGCCAGAGATGCGTGTGGCCTTCAGCAACTACACGTTTTTTAAATTCCTTTCTGTTAAACAAGCCTGGGCTATAAGAAAATCCACAAATGATTTATTATTATTTTTTTTTTAAATAAAATCTTTAATGTAGCCTAATACTGCACATCTCTTTTAATATGTGACTCATGTTCAGTGCCATGCGCACATATTTCTGTTAAAGGTCACCTCCTGCTTCTAAGTTGTCATCATCCGCAGCTGCTTTGCTTCAATCTTCAGCTTCACTGAAATGACCATTTCGGTTAAATCTTCTAATCTCTATCTTTTTGTTACAGGATTATCTGGTGCTGTTTTCAGTGACATTCAGTTCAGTTTTATCTGTTAGTGTCATCTCAATGCACAAGAAATGAATCAGTGTATATTTGACAGAAAGTAAAAAAGCCATCATGAGGAAATCGCCATTTAGGAATGGATTGACATTATGCAAAAGTTGACATTTTCCCTAAGACTGCAAATAATAATAATAATAATAATAATAATAATAATAATAATAATAATAATAATAATAATAATAATAATAATAATAATAATAACAATCTATCAGATCTGAACTACATGGACTCCAGTTAAATCTTCTGATCTTTCACTTTTTTTTTTTTTTTTTTTTAACCAGATTGTTATTATCTGGTGCTGCTCTCAGTGACATTCAGTTCAATTTTATCTCTATACCCTCATCTCAATGCACTTTAAATAGTAGGGTGAAGACTTAAAATGTATACAGACAAATCCAGCAAAATCCAAGGTTTCATTTGTATTTCCTTTGTGCAAGAAAAATGGTGAAAACACTCACATTTACTAGGAAGGGAAAAAAAACCCTGGCAGGACCAGGATCAGGGAAGGTGGCCATCTGCCTTGACCTGTGAGGTGAGGTTAAAGGGGAGAGAGCACAGGATGGCAGACAGAAAACAGAGAAACGCATAGGAGATGCATAAAAGCTAGATCATTGGAATTTAGTGAGAAGAGGTTCATGAACATATAAATATTTGATGTAAACATTTTTTTTAAAATGTAAAATAATTTGGGCAGTAGATTGTTTGAAAACTGGAACGTTAATGGCAATAAATTACTCAGTATATATTGAGCAGCAAGTGAAAAAGTCATCCTGAGGAAATGGTTACACGTAGAACCAGCCACCATTGAGGAATGAGGAATTGACATTTTCCCTAAGAGCACAAAAAGATCTGGAGTAAATGGACTGAGTATGTAAAACCCACAAGGTCAGATTTTACTTGAACCTACCTGTAATAGTAAATACGACTGGCTTTCTTTTGCAATAACAAAAAAAGTAATTTAATAATTGAAAATATTGGAAAGACAATAAGTTCTTTACTGTTGTAAATACGATATACATTGGAATTGTAATACCTTGCTTTTTCAATTCAAATAAAATCCTTTTATTAAAAAAAAGAGATACATAAGAAAGCAATAAAGACTTAGGAGGTTAGTAAGTTCAGTAACAGAGAAACATGTAGCTCCATATCCAGAGATACCTGCAGAGAGAACAAAACACAAACTACAGAAGAGAGAAGACACAAAGTTAGAGCCAAGCAATGGTAGAGGAGAGGTGCTCAGTGCATCATGGGAAGTCACCCAGGAGTCTAGCAGCACAAGTAGAGACCCAGCTCCAACTATAAGCTTTATCAAAGAGAAAAGCTTTAAGGCTAATCTTAAATCTTGGCACAATGAGCTTCCTCAGTTTGTTTTATGTGCCTCCTGATTTTCTTTGTATTTTATTGTGCCAGCTCACATCTGTTTCCGCTTCTGTTATGTTTTTTTTATGTTGTTTGTGCAACTCTAAACTGAACTACTTTGCAAAGTGCTGCTGGAAGTATTGAGAATCGCTTCATCTATATTTTATGACATGGAATTTTTAAAGCTCATACACACCAGTGGCCCATCCACAAATGTTTTCAGTTATTTTTAACAATAAAAATGGTTCGCAATGGTTATTTTTGCGGGTTTTCATCTTTTATATTTTTTCCTTTGTTCCATTATACACACATGTGTAATCACAATATGACAGCAAAAAAAAAGTTGAAGTTTCTTACCAGGCAGTTACAAATTTTGGAAATGCTACAGTGGTACTACAAAGTGCTTTATATTATTTTTTCTTCCTAACATTTGACTGATGCATGATGTTTTTCAAGAATCCACTGCATTATTGAGCTTTTATGCTTTCATAAATATTGATATTTTGGTGCATTTGGGGGAATATGTTCAGTGGTTCACCAGCTGAATCAGGATTTGGTAGATGTATTATAAAATAACTCACAACACACAACGCAACCCTTGAGCTGTGCAAGCAAAACCAAGCAAAAATATTTTAACACAGCCTTTTAAGTGATATGCATCAGCTTCATCCTGTAAAATATAGTTTAATAAGCTGCTATGTCACTTTACTGTGCCAGCAATCAATTAGAGAAACATTTGACCAAACCGCTATTTCCATGCATTGATTGTCTGATCAGAATCACTACACACACAGTGGAATAAATTGCAAAATATCCAGGAATGCAGTGTTTTAATAGTGAACTTGATTTATTTTAATCTCAGTAGCAGTCCAATAAAAGCACAGTGCAGCAGGTTCCAAGCAGCACAGTCACTTCAATCATCCTTTATTTGAAGGCTCATCTTTAAAATAAACATTGCTCGTAAAATAAGGAGGCGCTCCATGTTTCTTCACTCTGTGTGGGAGAAAGCAAAGAGAATTTACCATCAATTCCTTTCTTTTTTTTTATCTTTTAGATGTCAGTGTGGCTGTGTTTCCTCTCACCTTGGACACTGAGGACGGTGGAGCATTCAGCTCGTCCTAAGCTGTTCTCTGCAGTGATGGTGTACTCTCCCATGTCTTTGGGACCCACACGGAGGATCAACATGGAGCAAACTCCACAGGTGTTGGAGGTGTAATAGTTGGTATTTGTGTTTAGACTGACGTGATTTCGATACCATGTGATGCGAGGCGTCGGGTTTCCCTTCACCGCACAGCTCATGTGGCATTCATAACCTTTGGGTGCACTGTGAAGCTTCAACGGTACAATAAAGCTTGGGGCACATCGCAAATCACAGTCCCTCCTGGTTGGTGCATTTATCACAAACTTCGCTACAAGAGAAAAGACACAGTTTTATTATATCTTGTCATGAAAGAGTGATTATTTGGACTTTAAAATGTACACACGCACATTTTTTCTTCTCCATCCCCCAGGTCGGTGACTCCGAGGGTGCAGATATGCCCATGTCATTTTTGGCATAGACTCTGAAGTGATATTCCCTCCCGTGCATTATGTTGCACACTGTAAATTTGTTATTGAAGAGTCTGTCAGCCACCGTGGACCATGTACGTTTAGTCGAGTCCAGTTTGGACACTGTGTAGTGGAGACGATCATCACGCTTCTCATCAGGAGAAGGTTCCCAGATCACTGTCACAGTTTCTGGCACATTCTCCTCCAGTTGTACTGGTCCAGGAGGCTTTGGATCATCTGTAAACACAGTCTGTTTTATTTACATCAGCTCCAACAACAGCTCCTTACAAGCAATGTTGCAAAAGTAGTTTTCGTTTTACCTGTGACCCTGACTTCTGTACTAAATGTCTCCTGTCCCACAAGATTTTTCACCAAAATGGAGTAGATTCCTGAATCAGAACGCTCAGAAGAGGGAATCAGCAGCTGGGATGAGCCATCGGAGTTACTGATTGTAACCCGCTTTGTCACTGGTATGTTGTCCTTCAGCCACATAATATCTGGCCGCGGTGAGGCCTGTTGAAAAGAACATTCTTAAAATCTTGAGTATTTCAGGGGAACATACTGTAGTTTCCTTTAGATTTCACTGATATTCAGTTTTGTGCAACCAGGGTTTGCCCTAGAGTGTAATATATTATGAACCTGAAGTATACATCTCACCTCGAAGTTTACTGTGATCCTGACAGAGTTTCCAGCCCTCACCACTATGAAAGTCTTCATCTTGTTGTTGGTGAATTTTGGCCTCACTAAAATAATCCAAAAAAAAAAAAAAAAAAAAACAGAATTGTTGGACAGATGTACAAGAATAGCTTCAAATGGTAATATGCAATTGAATTAAGTTTATCCAAATTAAGTTAAAGTTAGATGTAATAATATCATTTATCTCTTCCCAAATGACTATTGTTACAACTTCATTTTAATAGAAGTCATCTTAAGGTTTCCAGTTCTCCAACTTAAATATTCACTCTATTTAAACATTAATATAAAATGTGATTCAGTTATTAGACTATTATTTCCTGGTCTTTATATTAATCCACATGAATTTAGGAAATAAATATAGACATTAGACGAACAATGTTAAAGGAGCAGTAAACAGAATTTTCAAACTTTTGCTGAAATTAGAACATCAGTTTAAAGGGAGAACATATTTTAAGTTGATAGAATCCACAAAAGGCAACCGCCTTCACCAAGCGGAAAGATAGATAAGATTCATCCAAAACAAGAATTTACCTCAACTACAGCTCAAATACTCTTTTTTGGCACGTTTACCTTCAGGAGGTTCAACAGTGGAATGAGCAGAACAATTAATGGAAAGAGAAATGATGAAGCCAATGAGGCAGAGTAATGGATTTTAAGCAGTTAATTTTAACTCCACAGTTTTGCCATTTCAACTACAACTAACCATGAGAACCATAAAGTGTTGACATACCAGGTGAGGGCATTGCGAGGACATAGTTGGACAGCTCCTCAGGGACACTCTCCCCTCCATCATTAGTCGCAATCACTCTCACCCAGTACATGTCCATGGACTTAAGGCCTTTCACACTGTAGGAAGTCATGATGATGGGGCTGCTGTTACAGCGGGACCATTCAAGGCAATCTGCCTGCCGAATTTCAACAAAATATCCTCTAGCTTCATCCTGTATCTCTGGTTTTTCCTCGGGTTTGGTCCAAGTCAGGACAAAGTGGCTGTAAGAAGTTTCTGTAACCTTCAGGCCTGTAACTTTACCAGGAGGCTCTGGAGTATTGCAGACACCAAATATAAAACATTGAGTTTTTAACTATATAAAGTATGGATGATAAATAAGATTATCAATTAAGATACATACATTCTTTTGTTTATTGTTTATTGTAGCATGGAAAATAGATGCACACTTACTTTTTGGATCTCTTGCAAAAACAAACTCTGAAGGATTGCTAGATTCACCAGGTCCTGAGAGGTTTATTGCAGTAACTCTGAATTCATATTCCATACCTTCCACAACATCCTTCACGGCATACTTCTTTTCTACAGGAAATTTTATAGGTGGAGTGAGAGAGGAAAAGAAAACAACAGCAAAAAACCAACCCAAAAAACATCACAGTTACAATCAACGCCATCAAGCTGAACTATGAGGTAAAATAAAAACACATACCTTTTATTAGTTCATCCATGGCATTGACAACAGTCCAGAGGTTACTCCCCTTCTTGCGTTTCTCCAAAATATAGCCCAGAATACGGGAACCGCCTGTGTTGCTCGGTGCAGCCCATGAAAGGTTTATGCAGTCATCAAAGGCACTGACCACCTTCGGAGGTGCTGGAGGGCCTGGAAAAGCTGACGGATGCAGAAACAAAGTAAAAGTAGAGAATCAGAGTCAGAGGAGTCGAGCTAGTCTTGTGTAGTCTGGAACTCTTCTTGGTTCAGAGAATGAAAACTGAATAAGTATCTACCAATGAGACACTCGAGAAATTAAATATGTTGTGGTTCTGTAACTAATGAAACAAACTGCTTTGACATTAGAGAGCTGTGCTGTGATTTTCAGGATTTACTATATGAAAATAAAGGATTCAATAAATTAATTAGCCCTCTGTTGAATTGATAATAATTTGGTGAGAAATATCAAGGCAAATAAGTGAAATATGTTTTTTTTTTTGTTTTGGTTCTGAAGTGTAAATTGTAAATATACATTGAGTATTGAGCTGCTGATCAGACATAAAAAGTGCTTTGGTGTTAGTTCACTTTATAGCCAGTACTGACAATAATCATTATTTTCAGCTCTATATAGGATGCATAAGCAAGGATAGGAGTATAGAGTGGTAGCAGTAGAAACAGGGACAGTAAAGAACAGCAGGGGGCAACAATTACACTGAATCTCTCCCTCATTTTCACATAGACACAGGAAAACCATAGGCACAAATAATAATAGTTGGGCTATTTCAGTTTCACTTCCTTCCTGTTGACTCACTGTCACATTGTGCTTTTCCTTTTCTGACAGGCCTAATGTGAAAACGACATACACTGTGGTGGAATTTGTAGTAGCTTGTTAAAGATTTGTCTGTGATTATTGAACTAAATTGTGTGATTCAGTTAAGCTAAGTGAGGTGAGAGAGAGATATTTACTCTTTGTTCATATTTTGTCTGTTTTCCACACCTTGAATTGGCACAGATCTCACCTGTTATTTGTGTACCAACTGAATAGAAGGAAAAGCTTTGTGCTGCTGCCGTTTGAAGCCACAAGGAGTCATCACTTGGTAAACCAGTTGGAAAGTATGATAGTAATGTATGCTTGTAGTAATGTGGATGAAATAACATATTCAATTGCTTTGGAGAAAAAAAGTCCACCTGAAGCTCTGTAGTGTCCGAATGGGCAATAATGCAAACCCCAATTATATAGATCAAAGACCAAATGCACTGCAATTTAAGAGCATTTAGATATTATTATTATTATTATTATTAGTAGTAGTAGTAGTAGTAGTAGTAGTGGTAGTAGTATATGTATATGTATATATATATATATATATCAAATTTAATAAATTTGATATATATATCAAATTTATTAAAGTTGATCTCAATAGCAGTTAATATTATAATTTAGATAATAGATTTACATTATAATTTAATAGTTTACCATTTAATGGCATTGTAGAAAGATACCGTCATGATCTTTGGTTATAGTTGATTTCTTGTTTTATTTTGAACATATGCCTTTCCTTGTCAATCTCCTGTGGTTTTATTTCCTCTTTACTTCCTGTCTGCTTCACCCTCATTAGTTCCACATGTGTCTTGTTTCCTCATTAGTTCTCATAGTAGTCCTGTGTGTACACCTGTTAGTCATTAGTTTCTGTTCATCTGTCTGCCTGAGTTCTCCCAGTGTTCTTCTGGTTCGTGCATTTACTTTTTTGAATTGTTTGGTTCTAATGTGTTTGCTCTTCATGCTTTTAGATTTTTATCTTGGAACCTACGTTTATATCCACATTCAGCGTCTCTCCTGACACCCCCACATAACAGATGCAGTCAAAGCATCAGAGTGGTGTTCAAGTTTTGGTTCACTGGCAACAAAAAGCTATGGTAACTGTCTAGTTCATTGACTGAATGAGGAGAAACTAAACATCAGGTTTTTAAGAGGAAAATGTATTCAAGAGAAGGCACAAACCTTTCTTTGTATTCTCTAAGTAGATCTGAAGATAAGCTGATGTAGGAATAAAGGGTGGTTGTGTGTTTAAACCAGCAGCAGAAGACCAGAGACATCTTAATTTGTCACAGTTTGGGAAAGCACATGTGTGGTAATGATGGCTGTATTCCATTTACTGGAGGCCCTGTTTCTGTGCATTGTCATGGCTTACTGGGTAGCTTAATGGAACTGCGTCGTCATTAATATACCTGTGCTTTCTTTACTTTGACAAATCAAAATGTCTGCATTAAACCAGGCCTGCTGACGTTTCTGCCATACAAAATGAATGTCACTATTTTCTTGCAGCTTGTGGAGAATAATTGGACCATGACTACAATGAGGACTTCATCGCGCTTGTCAAGGACGACTTTCAAGTCTGGCCAGAAATTCTGGGGAGACTTAAAGAGTGATAAAGACAAGATGGAAAGCTGGTACGACATGCTGACTCCAACAAGCCAAAGTGGAGTATTTCTCAAGCAGACATGCAAAAACGGTAAGTCATTCTTTTTTGCTTTGTGCTGGTGCTGCTGTGTTTAGCTTGTGCTGTGTAGGCTGTGGTGCTGTAAAGGAGCCTGTGCTTGTTGTGACTTTTTATACCTGGGCCTTTTCTGCTGGCTGTGTGCTAGCTGGTGGTTGTGCTGTGATCAGGCCTACATACCTGAAACTTTCTAGTGGTGGAGAGGAACATAGGATGTCACCTTATGATTGTACCTGTATGTCTGTGGCCTGAGATTTTGACTTAGTGATTTTTTTTTTTTGAACCAGTTTAAGGGGCAGTTGCATTGTCTTTAATGTTTAGCCCTAGTTGGCAGTTTTGCTGAGAACCATGGAATGGTTTTGTTTTTACTGATGGAAGGTTAAGAATATTCTTTTTTAGTGTGGTTTTGGATTTTAGAAATAAATGAATCAGTGCAACCTAGAGATTATGTAGTGTGCATTATGATGAGTTGAAAGCAGCAACTTCATGTGCCATGTGCTTGTCTGTCTTGAATCACAAAGCAAAAGCACTTTGTCCTCCATTTATTTCAACTATAGACTGATGAATGGGGAACTCATGTAAAGTCAAGTCACTGTTTTTTGTATAGTAAATTTAAAGCAACAGCTGTTGCACCAAAGTGCTTTCTAGTAGAGAAAACAAGACTAGCATGATGAATTTTAAGTCCTAAGTTTATGACCTTACTATATTATGTATTGTGTACATTTATCAGTGTAATTTTAATATTACGGTAAAGACCCTACAACATAAAATGAGCAACAACTTTACCTGTGTAATTTAAAATGTTAAGGTTAAGACTTTTCAGTATTATTTCAATATATAATACAAATTCACTGACTACATTAAATGTTAAGGTTAAGAACCTACAACATTATATATGCTTAACAAATTGTCTGAATAATCCAAAAATCAAGGTTAAGACCCACAAAATTATAAATGGGAAAATCTCACAGATTATTTTTTATTCATATCAGTTTGACTTACCAAGTGTTCCAGCCTGCATTTCATCAGTCTCCATCACTTCACTTGTTCCCTCTGCTGTCACTGCCCGGATGCGGTAACAATATTTCCGTCCACGGTCCACGTCTGTGTCACGGTAGCACGGTACACCTGGGATTTCCCCGATTTTCTTCCAAGTGTTTCGTCCCACCTGCTGTCGCTCCATTATATAGTTAATGACTGGTGAGCCGCCGTCATCCTTTGGAGGCCGCCACTTAAACTCAATACCTGCAGCTGAGCTCTCAGTCACCTCTGCAGGACCCAGGGGGGAAGTCGGTTTGTCTGAAATGTCCAGAAATTCATGTATGAATGTTCCTCACGGTTAATATGTGAGGACGTGAATGCAGTATTCATAGGAGGAAAACTGTTTTTTCAGGAATCACCTGAGCAGAATGATCCCTTTGGGAAGCTCTGAAATACATTTCTCAAATATGGACTCAAGCAATGATGACGCATTGAAGTGAAAAGTGCTTCTTACTAAAGAGCTTATGAAGAAGTCATGTCTAGAGTAATTTCCTTTAAATTGGTCCAACATTGTTAGTGTGTGATATGATGAAAGGGAATTATTTCACTGTTTCTGCATTGTCCTTTATTTACTCACCGAGCACAATGAGCTGCGATACAGCCTCAGTGAAGCCATGTTCGTTCTTGAGCTTTATCTTGATCTCTCCCGTGTCTTTCCTCTGACACCTGCTCAGCAGCAGGAGGCTGCGACTCTCACATTTTTCTATTTTTGTATTGGTATCATCATGGAGTTCCTCTCCTTCTCTGTACCATTTGATTTTTATGGGTTTGAAGCCAACAAAATGCAGTTTGAAGATGGCGTTATGCCCCACTTTAATTATCACAGGCTCAGTGAAATCATTGAGATCTTCAGGGTGAAACCTGGGGGGATCTAAAAAAAAAAAAAGGGTCATGTTAGATCTGAATCACTGTGAATATTTCTATCCCAATGTAGCTGCAAGCATAATTCTCCTTAACAGTTTTATTGCTTAAATAAATCCAGCATCATTATTGTTACACTGGCAAACTTTCATACCTTTGACGTTGATCATCGCCTCTGTTTTACGACCATCCGCCTCAAAACGATATTTCCCAGAGTGCTCATCCACACACTTGGTTATGACTAATTTATGGATTGGACCATCTTTAGCGATCGAGAAATGGTCATCTGGGGATATCTAATTGGATAGATATCACAGAGAAATAAACAAATCGAGCAACAACTATTGAAAGTTAGTTCTTCCAAATCAGAAGTACTGCAGAGCTTTGTGGCCCACTGAGGCCCAGACATTAGAACCATCTGCCAAAAACTTTAAATAAATGAGAAAGCACTGTAGAAATACTGTATGAATCCTATGATAATGTCCAGGCGCCAATATTGGCAACAATTGACCCTAAACAGTCAACTTTTTGTGTACTTACCTTTATTATTTCACTTAAACATGAACAGGACTTGTAAAGAGAGCTTTGTACATTTTAATGTGATTGTATGACACATGTCTCAGGCAGTGACAGTCATCTTAAGAACCACATCCAAATCAGCTGACCTGCCAACCATTTTCTTTACATTCAGAAATGTGTATTAAATCCCACTGTATGTTCTATGGCTGAATTAGATACTAAATGTTCATTGCTGTTGCTTAGTTAATTTGAAACGAAATAATTCCCAGAAAAGGTGAGTTATGGCCCCCGGCCTCCTGTCATTTTGCAAAAGTTGCTGCAGGGCAGAGCTAGTTGACAATCCCTGTGTTAGTGCTGTCACATGTCTGGTTCAGTTCAAATGCTCTCTTGTGCATTTGCTTGCTTCATACAGTTTCTTTAGGATTTTAAAGCTTCTTCTTTGTTTTCTTTTCTATGTTTGACTACTCATTGAAATTCCTGTTGCTGCAAGATTGAAATTGCCTGAAAAGGAGGGAAAATGGTGTGGTTCATTTGTGTGAGATCAAAAAAACTGAGCCAGATATGTCATTTTAACATAAATTTACATACCATTAAATCCATCTATATTATGAGATAATTTTTTATAATTGTGCTACTGTCGCACATAGATCTTAACATATTAATGCAGATTTTTTTTTGGATATATTAGAAACTGGAATGGAAATTCAACCAGAGGTGTGCTGAGCTTGTGTTCATATAATTATTCTATTCTTGGTGTCCAGTTACAGTTTGGATTACTGTTGCTTATACTTGGTTATTTCTTTCTGAGCTTTATGGTCACCAGAGAAGATTGATGCATTAAGGTACAGTTAGTCACAGGAATTGGATTTCTCTGCGTTGGTCCATGTGATGATGATGCAAGATGACTTTAACAAAACTGTTCAACCTGTCCATCGGCATGAACATAAAACCACATCTGAACTAAGTTTCATTTTCCTTAAACCAAATGAACCAAACTACATGCAGCTGTGAGGGCCTTATTAACACAAAACCAAAAATGTACTAGTTTAAGTTGTATGACTCACCTTTTTGTTGTCTCTGAACCAGACTCCCTCACAGTGTTCACTGCTGAGCTTGCATGTCAACTCAGCCGTCTCATTGATGATGGCACTGACATCAGACAAACCCCAGATGAACTGTACGCCTGGATCTAAGTACAGCCAACAGTTAGACACTGTCATTATTTGTTACCAATTTTAGCATGATGGTTTCTTTTTTATCTGTATTTCATTACTCTTTCTGTTTTGTGTTGATACTCTGTTATTTTGTATAGCTTTTTTGTCTGTGCTTTTTAGAATCTTGTTTAGCAAGCATTCACTGGTAGCAGAAGAATGATTCTCTCTCTAGACAAATGCAGATCTGTCAGGCACATTCATGTCAAAAAGAAAAGGAGGATGATTGAACAATTTTGCTTTGCAGTGTAGTTTTACTCTTCGGGACACTCCCTGCTGTGGGAAAAATTACTTTTCAACACTGTACACAGAGAAACAAGATAAACAACATTCAGAGGTAATTGTGAATAGATCAATATTACTATTATCAGTCCACAAGGAACTGATTTCAGTGGAATCTTTTTACTAAGTAACTAAATGCTTATTGTTGTAATGCTGCAGACTATGTACTTTGAATTTTCATGATAACACTGTTTACATGACATGTCCAAACTACCATAAAGCTGCAGTAAATTTCCTGAGTACCCAAGTTAAAAAATGGTATAAAAGCCTCATAAAACACAAGTTATATGAATATAAATTTATAAAGCTGACATTACAACGCTTATGCTGCTTGATGAAAGTGATGAGAAGTTAGAATAGTAATCATAGTCCGTTAGGAATGAAAAAGAAATTACCAGGAAGTATAACAGAGGTTGGAAATTCAAAATAACACCAGTATTTTGTTAGAGTACCAAAATACTCTAAAAGGTGAGAGTATGTGTTCAGATAATGTTCATTTAAGTGCATGGTTGTTGTTTTTTGGTTGTTGTTTTTTGCACAAAGATGTGTTTCAGTGATTCTATCATAGCAAATTTAAAGTTAAAGGTGTCACTGGAAACTGAAGACAGCCATAATATACATGATCTTGTGTATGGAAACTTTTGTTTGTGATTTTATATGTGATTACTTACCAGTCACCAAGTCTTCTATCAGTGATCCTTGTCTTTTACGCTTCGTATGTCTGGAAGAGCCGGTGACATCCTCAGTCTCGTCGCATGTGCTGTTGTCTTTAGGACATTTA
Organism: Amphiprion ocellaris; assembly: GCF_022539595.1. Classification (NCBI taxonomy): domain Eukaryota; kingdom Metazoa; phylum Chordata; class Actinopteri; family Pomacentridae; genus Amphiprion; species Amphiprion ocellaris. The sequence goes on from NC_072773.1 coordinate 22,985,226, forward strand.
CTTTCCCCTTTAAAATCAAAATGTTAAGCCATTTGCTTTTAACAAACGGTTATTTAAATTTGTTTCAGAATTATGAAACTTTCAATCTCAACTTGAAAACAGACAATGTTGCCTATAAAGCCAAATCTGTTATCACTGCTACTAAACAAGAACAAGTTTACGACCCACTACTTCACCTTCCTTTAATAAAAAAGTAAGTTGTGAAACAATATGAATTACTTCATGTACAAGATGATCCTTAACCGTTCTTGTCTGGCCATTAATCTGCACAACATCGCTATGCAGCAATGCCCCAGTCTTACCACCGACTGCATCCTTTGGCTTCCTGTTCTGTTTTGAACGTTTTTGATGCTTGACCTGTCCAGTAGAGTCCTCATCCTTGTCACTTTCACTTGGTTCACTGTCACTTTCTAGTTCATTTGGATCTGTGTGAGAGCCACAGAATGGAGGTAATACACATGCAGCTTTACATAGTGGGTTTTCATTAAGCTTTCAGCAGAAGATGATTCTTAAGCGTTATTGTCTGGCCATTAACCCATACAACATGACTATGCAGTAACACACCACTTACATCTCTTACCACTGACTGCATCCTTTGGTTTTTGGCCTCGTTTTGAACATTTTAGATGCTTAACCTGTCCAAGAGAGGCCTCATCTTCATCACTTTCACTTGATTCAGTGTCACTTTCTAGTTCTTTTGGATTTTTGTTAGAGCCACAGAATGGAGGTAATACACATTCAGCTCTATATAGGGGATTTTCAGTAAAATCTGAACAGTCCTGCAATGTAGTATCATTTGATACAAAATGTCCCATTAAATGATATCCATTGGCTACAACAAACAAACAAAAAAGTGTCAGCCATTAATTCTTCACGCCTTTAAAGTGTAATTAACAACGTTACCGACATTTCAGGCCAAATGTAAAATCATTTCTCTTGTTTGGGTCTATAAAATAGCTTAAATTAGACTTCTGTTATTCTTATTTTTTTAAATTTATGCTCTCCTTAGATTAGGTGGCAGAAGTAACAGATTAGAGGAACTACTGAAAATGATGTAACATTGTACAGACAGATTATAGTGCAGCAGAAACACAGATTGTTCTGTCTGTAATATGTAGTATATCTGATATGAAGTATGTCTCATGTGGGGTCAGATGTAGAGCTTCTACTACTTGGTGTCAGTAGGATCCTTCTTACCAGATGTTTGTTCTTTCCAATGGACCTTCTTTGTTTTCTTCCGATGCTTGACAGACCCAGCAGAGCTTTTATTTCCATTGGATTTAACTATTTCATCTCTACTAACGGTAGACATTTCAAGCTCATCTGTGTCATCATATTCTTCACTGGACTCTGGAAAGACACAACACATGATCAAAACAGTATTAGACCCTACATTTATGGATGTTACCTTAGCAAAAACACATTTTATAGAGTGTTTTCAATCATCAAAAAAAAAAATCCTTTCTATAAATATGTATAATAAGAGCAGCACTATTTTGCACGTTGTTTCTTATCAGTTACCCCATTTTCTGACTTTTTACTTCACTTCATGTGTCTTGAATTAACTGCATTTTATTAATAAATGTATTATATTTTTCTTTATTTGGTGACATTGCTGCACTCTTTAACTGAGAAGTGTAATCTGGGTTGTTTTGTTGAACCTTTCTGGCTCATACCAGTAGCACTGAACTTGTGTAAGTATACAACAGTGCTAACAAAGCCTAGTAAGTGTCTCTTAAAGATCAAAGCACTGTTTCTACTATGTCAAAATTAATTCGAACACTGACAGGCAAAGATTATCACACAGCTAACCAGCCATGAGCCAGCTATGATCAGTTAATCCCCTGTGTTCCCAGCAAGTCTGCATGTTTTGACCTTGAAATGTAAATTGTACCCATTACTGACTACTCACTGCAGTGCTGGAGGTGGAAATGCGTTTGTTAGGTATATATCTACTTTACCTGTTACCTTGTCAAAATCCACTTGACCAGATTTGGTGTGTTTCTTGTTCTTGGGGTCATCTACTCTCAGTTGCACATCTGCTTTTGTTACACACCCTGAATTGTCTAATTTGGATACTGTGCCATCTCCTTTTGAGTTCTTTCTCTTTGTTTTCCCTTTTCTCCCCACTGGCTGAGCACTGGCTTTTGCAGTGTCAGATTTGTCTTTTATGTCTCCAGCATTTTTATCCGGTTCGGTGATTTCAGAGTTTTTACCGTCTCCTCCACCAGTGGTTAGTGTCATTTTTTCTTTCAGTTGTCCTCCATCATGTTTTGCTTTTACAGATGCTAAAATCTTCTCCATCTCCTGTCGATATTTTATTTGTTGCTCTTTGGCCACTTTCTCGAGGTCAATCCGTGCTCCACCTGCCAACGTAGTTTTACGACCTATCTTCTTACCGGCAAGGTTACTCTCAGCTTAAAGGTTATGAAGTAGGACATAGATGACACAGTCATTTGTGAAAATCATCACTTCTGATCATGGCAATAATTAGGATTACATTGGTACAGATTGGCAAATTGATTATTGTTGCAATGTACTATAAGGTGTCACCTTCCACAACCAGCCAGGCACTGCAGGTTGTAATTCCAGCCACAGCTGAATAAATGCCTTTGTCCAGCTGCTGGCAGTCCCTGATCAGCAGCCTATGAATTAACTTGTGGTCTGACACAGTTATACTGTATTTTTCCCCATCCTCCAGGTTGCTGCCTTTTCCCATCCATGTGATCTTAGATAGTGGGTGAGTCAAAACACATTCAAACAGGGCATCCTCTCTTTCTTTGGCTTTAGTCTCCTGGATTTTGATAACAAAGTCCACATTGGAAACTGGAAAAAAGGTGAAATATTAAATTTCGTGTTTGGAGTATTTGGACAGTTACAAATGTTTAATTCTTCTTTTTGCTTCAGTATTGAAAATTTGAAATAACATAATGGAGACCACATTAAATTGCAAGTCTCAGCTTTAATTTGTACATGTACATCAGTATTTAAAGAAGTGTGTGAGAGATATCGCTATTAAAAAGAGCTCGAGTAATTCAACACTTGGCTCTCAAATATTTCTTAATCAGCTATATGATTTCAATGTTAGCTCATCCACAAAAGAGCTCAGACTTTAGATGTTTTCCAGAATTTTCTCACCCTATAAAGGGAATAATTTTCAGTTTATCACAAACACTCATAATTTGGAGATATATGCAGTCAAGAAACTCAAGTTTCTACTTTAGTACAATACTTGAGTAATATGTACATTCTGTGTGGATAGTTTTTTTTACGTGTGGCCATTCTCCCCATTGGATGAAAATAAAGTAGTAAAATATATATATATTATATATATATATATATATAAAAAAAAATATATATATTATAAATAATATTATCTGGACTGTGTGTGGGGGAAAAAAAAGAAAGCGCTTCTTAAAACTGTCATCTTCCAAATTGAAATCAAATGTTAAATTAACACTTAAATGGGATAAATTAGTATTGTTAGACACTTGCAGAATACAAATGAACAGTGGATCTTTTTTCTTTCAAACCCAGGCTGCTTCTTTTTTGAACCTACGTTTATACTCTTCAGAGAGAATGTTGAATTCTTCAGCACCGACTTGATTCAGCCCTGCATTACGGAGGTTGATCTCGTCAACATCCCCCTCATACAGGCCTGTGCCATTTTGCATCAGGCCGTTAGTGCTGAAATGCTTTGTCCTCCCAATGCTCCTAGGATCGTTTTTCAGTTTTTCATCTTCATCATAAGGACTTACACCATCCTGCAAGGTGCACAGAAGAGTTACAGACAAAATGAAACTTTAATCTTCTCACTACTGAGAAGATCATTTTGCTATATGATATATTGCATATTTTAAACATATCAACGATAATCAACATTTTCCAGTTGTTTTAAATCTGCACTGTGAATCTGATGTAAGTTTGAGACATATACATACCACTCACTGACTGCTCTGTAATGGGAACTAATACTGAGTGAGCAGTAAACTGATCTCTGGCTCATACATTAATGCAATGTAGTAATGAGGCTATGGCTCAGGTGGTAGACTGGGTTGTCCACTAACCCCAAGGTTGGTGGTTTAATCTCCAACACCTTGAGCAAGACACTGAACCCAAAGTTGCTCCCGATGGCAAGCAAGCACCTCGTATGACATCAAAGATGAATGTAGCGACCGAGACGTCTCCTACAGATTACGACTGTGAACTTTGAGTTTGGAATTTCACTGTCACATGGTCTAGGTTTTTTGAAATTGAATTTTAAGAGCTGACTGGAGACACAGTAGTGACCTGTCAATCACAAGGTAGCCCCACCTTCAAACATACCTCACTTTACCTATTTTACTGTGAATGGGAACATAATTAACACCTTACTGTATTGAAAAGGTCTTGAACTAGATATCGAGACCAGAAAGTCATTAGTAAAATGTTTACTGAGGTAACAAATCAATGAAGAAATTTTGTCATAGACTTTTATACAATCGGCATTGTTTTCTGCAACCAGAGGAGTCACCCCCTGCTGGCCACTAGAAAGAATGCAGGTTTGAGGCATTCTGCGATGACTTTACTTTAGACCTGAACCTACATCCATCTATTACATACAGTCAATGGCTGCACAGCTGTTTTTGCATCTAAAACACTCAACATGTTGCATTGTAGGAATGTTGACAGAGGGCAGAGTATGCCATTGACATTTCTTTAATCATTTCTTTGTTGGAAATTTCACACAGAATTTAGACACTTAAATAAAAGTGGTAAAAGATACATAAAAATAGTAATATAGCAAATAGGGAAGGATTGTCAGTGTAGCAGCTGAAGAGTTTCTCTGTGCACTTTTTAGCTCAATTTCTAGCTCTATTAAAGCACAACCATGTTTATCTACTTAATTATAACTGTTTCTGATACTGACTAGAGAAGCACACATCTGGTCAAGATGGGAGTCAGAGAGACCTTGGAAGTGAGAGGGATAGAATTAATGACATCAAATGAGCAGTGAAAATGGATGATAAGTGTCCATAATGCATTTCAAATGCAGTGCTTCCACTCATTTTGGCTATACCTTTTGATTTGAACAATTAACTTATTGTAACAACAGGCATGAATATGTTTTGGTGACTATTTTCCCTACTACTTTATTCTACACATTTTAAAATTTATTTAAATAGTATTGATGTGTGATCTGTAATGAAGCTCTATATGAAAGTGTATGTATTTGTGCTGGCTCAGCTCAGAAGTTGCCATTTTCAGTGTTTGACAAATATTTGCAAAATAACTGATGACAAAGCACATTAAGAATTGCATTGATTGCACAGAAAAGAGACATCCTGATTAGATGGGCTGCTTAGGAAAACACCGGTGGCAGCAACTTGTCGATGCAGTAAGCATTAAAAAGCTCACTGAATTTGTTGCAGTTTTCAGAACAGCCGAACAGATATTTATGGGCTTAATGCATGAACAAATCAATGAATTATTCTTCTCTAAGACATATTGCAAACAGACACTAAAACTGGCAATGTTGTCAAAGTAATAGGCCTATGTCTGAGCCTCACATTGTAATTTTACAGTGTAAAAATTATGTGGAAAATTTTCAGTTGGCTTTTTTTTTTGAACATTGACCAATCATCTCAAATAGTATTTTAGAAATAAAATATGATGGATGGGAACTTCCTGCAGCAAGCATATATGTTTCTCCGTGTGTACATTTTATCCATGGTATACATTTTTCATTATCTTCTCACTGATGATTTTTTCCTGCCTTGTGTGTAAAATCATGTCTATATAATACTCACAGGTGTACAGTGTGTTAATACAGAGGAAAATGGAGAGGATGGCACCCAAAAGAAAGATACGTACAGTGACGGTGTCAGTAAATAAAGAGTATTAAATATGGGCCTAATGATTCTTAATTACAAAAGATCAGAACATTGAGGAATAGTCACAATTTAAAATATTATTAGCTAGTTACAGACTGTGAAGCCTAATTGTCTGTTACAATCATTTGCAGCACATTTACTATCTGATAGGCAAACTCATTAAAATATGCAATAATTAAGATCAGTGCATATGATGGAATAGTGGCATTGTGTGCTACAGGCCACCAGATTTTGGCTTTTCACACCAAATTTCTACTCCTGGAGAAGCATGACTGTGGTGTCTCCTAACTGATTACAGTTTCCTGCTTGCTGGTTATTCCATATCCTTGTGGAAAGTCCGGCTTTTCTTTCTTTTTTTTTTTTTTTATCAGTGCCAGATGTCATCAGTAACACAATAAATCTCTTGTGGCATGTCTTATCAATAGCTACATTAGCAGAGGAAAATGCATCAAGGGATGAGAATGTTCATACCTTACACTTATTTTGTGCTCTCTCCTTCTTCTTCTCTTCAAGTTTCTTGAGAATCGAATGTAAGTCTGTAACACCGAACTCAGAACAGATGCGCTCGTAGTCCTTTCTGTCAGCATTCAGCATCGCATCCCAGAACTTTTCATCACTTTCTCCATCTGCTCTCTCTACTTTGCTGAAGATATGAGGCAAATATTAAATATGATGCAACTGACTGTCAGAAAAGAGCTACTGGTTAAATACACACTCATGCAGAAATGCCTGGTTGACATTTTGATAGCTTGCAATTCTTACCTCTTCTTCAGCAGTTTTCTGAAATCTGCTGGATTTGTTGAAGCTGAAAACAGCACATTCAATTTATGTTTGTATTTTTGCAAACTTTTACAGCCAATCAGATGACATCAAGTCACTCACAATAGCCTATTATATTAAATAAACAGAATAAGGACCTTGCTCTTATTTTGTTATTTGTATTTGTGGCTTTGTCATTTTAATGTGCTCTAAGAAACGATGAACACTAAAAGGCCGCTTACAGAAGGAGCGACTGCCTCACATGAACAATGAAAAACAAATGATCACAGTCATGCTTCAGAGTGTGTTGTATGAATATCTTACCCTCATTTACAGTCAGTGTTGTGGTCCAGACAGCTTTGCCATATTCATTCACTGCATGGCATTTGTACGTGTCTGTCTCTGCACCAGTCACATTGTGAATCTAAAAGTACAAATAACTGACCAAACTCACACAGCAAATGGAGCACAGTACATTTCTGTATTGCAATTAAAAAAAAAAAAAAAAAAACTGCTCACAGGATTTTGACGACATGTGGAATCACTGAGTTACTCACCTCTAATATATACTCCCCAGTTGATTCATCATATTTACTCAGAAATTTTTGCTTCTCTAAAATATTTCCCTTTGCTCTTTTCCATGACACCTCTGGTTTCGGGTCTCCTTTCACCACGGCCTTAAAAACGGCTAATTTTCCTAAATGATAACATAAAGGAACTCATTAATTATGTTTCATTTAAGTTTATAGTTTGAAAGATATTGCTCAAACCCATAGGTTACTTTTAATGTCTTCCCTTGACAATAAGTTACTGTCATTTATTTAAAAACATATCTTTTCTTTGACAAAACAGTTGCAAAATGTACCAGTTTCAGTGATCTGTTGTAATGTAGAGAAACGCACCTTCGTCGATGGTTAATGGGGTTGGTTTAGATATGAAATCTGGGGTGCTTTTTCCCTCCGGCAGATTCATTACATACTGTGTGATCATTACCCCAGGGGTCTTAGATCTTCTCCGGAGAGCAGCTAGTCAGAAAAAATAATAAAAAGAAACATATCCGTTAGATATGAGCATATTAAATTACTACAAAACAAAAATGAATCCAGCATTCTAGGATCTGAAATGTATATTCAGATTAAGTCTGAATGTACTTTGCTGCTTTCAGTAGAAGTGATTTCTCTTTAGCTACCAGCAGATGTCAGGAATGTCAAACATATTCCCAGTGATGATTTGTGTGCATGTTGACAGCAACATTAACTTTTTGGCAGCTGTACAAATGGAAAATACAGCACACAAATCTGCATTTATGCTGCAGGAAGAAACTGTACAAAGCCATTATAGTCCTGTTGAGTTTTGAATTTGCTACCAGTGACAACTGCAGGTTTTTAACTTTTGCTGAAAGGTGTACATGTCAGCTTTTGCTCCCGTGTCGTACCAGCTGTGCTCATTAATGTCAGCTGGGATAATAAGGTAGAAAATCAACACCCCTAAATGCCAGACATGGTTTTATGTTAATATCTGAAGCTTCTAGAAGAAAAGATGTCTCTGTCATTGTAAAGGATAATATTATTCTGACACATCTTACAAATATTTTTCTTTATATGAGCATTAAATCAACAAAATTTCTAAATAATCCTAAAACGCTGAAGTTTTAAGTAGACTGTGGGTTAAGTAAATTTTGCAGAGCTGAAGGTGGTGGTGATAAAATGATTTGTTTTGTATGACTAACACTCCAAATATGTATTCCACTTACAGTGATAGAAAACCAAGAAAAGCAGCAAATGATCACACTAGAAAAGTGTGGAATTTTTGGCAACTTACTTGTCATACTTCCCTATCATTAGCCCCTTTCAGACGTGAAATACGTAACATAGCTGGTCTCATAGATCTGTTAACCCTTTGATGTGCAGCATGGGTCAGGAGTTACTCATTTTCCATTGGATTTGGGTCACTTTTGAACAATGTTGTGCAGCAAAGGGTTAAAGTGATGGCATTTTGTAATTCAGATGCAGATCACTTTTACAGTAATGTTCCACACAGCTTCACTGAGACACACCCACCAAGTGATACACAGAGAGCCATGAGTAATATGTCATATATGCAAGATTTGACAGCACCAGGTAATGTATAATAGGTAATAATGCACCAATAAACAAAAGACTTAATCTAAACTAACAGGAAGCGGTCTACATAATAATGTAATTTCTTTCTGATCTATAGTAATTATGTCCATGCATGATGATAATCTATTAACTTTTACTATGATGTTGCCAACAGTAAAATTAAAATCTCTTGTGATGGAGGAACCTGAGGATGGCTGCTCAGGGACAAATGATGTAACTGTATGTAACAGCTCATCTATCTGATGTAAAATAAAGAACACAGTGCGACTTCCTTCTAGAATCTGATCGATCCTGCCGCCATGTCAGGGATAATATAAATGCAACTTTCTCTATTTGAATACCCTCATATGGACCTGATGCTGTCTGATGCTGCACGTATTTAATAAACGCAGAGGAAAGACTCCTACAGACATCTGGAAACAACAAACTAAACTTTAGTTCCTGATAACATTTTGTCAAAACCTAGATTACATTCATTACTTTTGAGTCTCATTTATCTGACCTATTAGTTTTACTTTTCAGTTTTTGGTAGATGTGAAATTGTAGGGAAAAGTGAACAAAACATGTGTTTTGTGATGTTGGCTTGCAAACCACATCCTTTTCTCTCTGTGATGCTTTTAGATGAATATTGGAACTGAAATGTTGAAATAGCCTTCCCCAAATCATATCACAGTAGCAAAGTAGGTTGTGATCTCACATATAGATTCTGTCTTGTTTTCTCCAGTACACAATTTATATGACTTGTGTAAATGCAAGAATATGTTGAAAAAATGATGGACTAACTCTACTATCTGCCTTGGTTTGATGCAGGCCCAGTTACAAAAGATATGACATTTATTGTGTAATCATGCATGAGTGTTGAAGAGTCATTTTATCACCAACCTTTCTGGATCGTATACAGAAGAGTCCTCAGATTTGAACCTCCAGACTCAAACAATTCATCAATTGTCAAGATAATTGCAGAGTTTTTTCCTTAAATCGTCACCATTTTAACTTTAGCACACATATTCAGTGCATTGCCCTCAAAGTTTAATGAATAGACTGCACACCAATTCACTCAATTATTTAAAAAAGCAGTGCATGAAATCCACTCTGTGATCCTCTGCCTACCTGCTCTTCTGCTAAAAAAAATAATTTCCTGTCAGGCACAGAATGTGCAAAGATTGGGGGATCACGCAGGAGTCGATGGAGAACAACATTAATCCAGGGATTAATGATTATTATGACAAGGACAGAAATAGGAGAGCTCCCACCCTGTCAGACGTGTCACTACTTTAAGGTAGTAAATGGATGTTTCAGGTTATCAACACAAAGGCAGGACAGGTCAAAAGCAACACGGAATTCAATAATACTTAATGTATTATTCAATATTTATTCCATTATTCATAATAATGACTGTGTCTCTGTATTATGTGCATACAGTACAACAGTTCATCGAAACGTCAAAAAACCTTCTATGTTTGTCTAGTAGCGAATAAACAAGCTCTCTCACGTCACCTGACTTGCTGCCAGACACCTCATTAAAATGCTGAATATATCGGTGAACAATGGAGAAACCTGGATGAAAAGAAATTACATTAGATTAGACAGATATACATGAGGGAATGCGGTGTTATGACTGTAGGACATTAAGTGGTGCACATTTATGTATGTAATATTTGTTCAGCAGAGGATGTTCTGTACGGGTTGCACCTGTGAAATTACAGGTCATGCCCTGCAGGCGTTTCCCTGTTTTTGTGGTAATGTCGATGATTATTTGAGGTGGGAGAAACATTTGCTTGCATTTAGTGTAGGTGTATGAATTATGTGGAAGATGGATAGGAATAGAGGGAGAGAGAGAGAAATAATTGAGAGACTGACATAAACAGCTGGTGGAGATGCTGGAAGTGAAGACTTAGGCAGGGAAATGTAGAAATGCAGGGCTTCATAGTAACTTGTGTCTTTTAGTAGCACCAGTGTTCCCTGCTGAAGGTATAAACAACACCGACACAAAATCAAAATGCAATGCATCACATCCATATTTTGTCCATCTTAAAAGATGAAAACAGTGCTATAAAGTTAATTAAAGCTTACTTTAAACATAGACACCAAATAATGAATCTGCAGATTTACTGGTTATTAGTGTCCATGTCCCTCTACTCTGCAGTGATACAGTGAATCCAGCTAAAGTTATCATTTCTAAGCTGTGATTATTTAAACAGAGCTTTCCTCTTACTGTTGGTTCTGCTTTAACATTTCCACAGCTACCTGTTTTCCTTACTAAGGAGCAGCAGCTCTGTCAAAAGATGATCCCCTCACTTGTTCATGAAAATCCTGTTTACAGTCCCAGGTTTAGCTTAAGAGAAAATGCAGAATTGTTGGAGATCATTAACACAGTAATATTTCTTCAGAGAACATTCGGAGGAGCTTTAGATGGAGTGACCTCATTAATCCTGGAACTTACTCGTTCCTTTTGAGAGCAGGTTGAAAGATTTTTCAACTCAAAGTAACATTATCAAGTTTATGTGTTACATTAGCGGTGTTAGATTAATGTCAGCTTCTTTTTTTTTATTAATGTGAACAAATGAATGAGTGTCGTTCGTCTCTGTGGCTTCTGATCCAACTCTCACTGAGTTTAGTTCAGAAAACTTTTAGGAACTAAAGCATCAGTTAACGTTACTGACAGACACTGAATGTACTAGAGGTCACTGCTTCTGAACAAGAAAGAGCGACTAAATGGTTGCAGTGCTGAAACGCATCGCTCATCGAGGCCTGAATAAACTGAACCACCGAGTGGGTCACAGCAAAGGGCAGCAGGCTGGCAACTGTAATCCAGGGATGCTTTCTTCTCATCCTCAGTTTATCACTGAAGCCTGGGAAAGAAGACCTTTAGTCAACTGGATGTCCAAGTGCCTGTCAGTAAAAGGTCCAGTGAATCCGATAAGTAAATGGAGAGGGCTGACCTGAGGTCTTCAGCGCTTTGACTGTTGCCATGTCGACGTCCTGGTCAGCATTTGAATGTTTTGTTTTTATGATATATGCGAGAACATGAAATAAGACATACTAATCCAACATCATTCACGGTGCATCAACCTTAATTATTATCATACAGGGACATTTAATCTCAGTTTAATCAGTGGTTTTATCTAACGTTACCAGCAGTGACAGTCAGACAATGACACATGATCACATGACAGGCTTACAAGCTATAGCTATGCTAGCAACGTCTCATGAAAGTTTGTATACAATCTGAGGTCTTGAATAACATTAAAATATGTGAAGATGACCTCCAAAATGTAGAGAACACAAATATACAGTTAATTTAGTAAATGTGCTGATAATATTAAATAACAACTTGTGCATCTGCAACTGTGACTTGCACGCTAGCAAAGCATAATTATATATTTCAAACAATGACCAGTTGTCAGGTTATTGTAAGTATTTCCAGCATCCCCTTTGCGTCCCCAAACTACCAGAGTCTTAGCTACAAATCAAACAATTCTGACAGAAGCTTCAAAATCCCCAAAACGGTATTTAGGTCAGCCTTACAAACTGTACTGTACATCATTTCATGGGGTTATAAATGTTTCAAGATTGTTTTTTTTTTTTTTTTTTTTTTGGACTATTTGGGAGCAACAGGGAAAGCTGTGAATACTCCATTGACATATTATCAAGTTCTTTTTCTGGCTATCTGATGAATGTAATTCCAATGCCGGCTCTTCTTTAGCCTTCAATTAGGAAGGCTTGGCCTTAATTATTTGTTGACTCCAGCTATATGTTCTGTTTTGGCAGGATTAGTGGCGGCTCATTTCCCACCACTTTTGGTGATGAACTATCCGGTACACTATTAACTGTGTATGAGACTAATGTCCGCTTCCATTACAGATAATTGCCACCAAACAGTGTTACAAACCAATGGTGAAAATCTTTTTGGTTCAAAATAGTCATCCTGTATAGATCAATTTTTCTTTCACCTGTGTATTTAATCCATGCAAGATCCCCCCCCCCCCCCCCCTTTTTTTTTCTAAACAATACTGCTGAGCCAAGGTGTTTTTGGCCTAAAGATCTAACTACTGCTGTTTTTTGTTTGGTTTTAGGGACTAATAAAGAAATGAGCCTTTATGATCACACGATCTCTAGGCTGCAGCATTTACTAGTGTAAGTATTTGCATAGTTTCCTATAAAATCCATCCTGTCCGAGAGCAGAAAACTGTCTTTAACATTTACAAAATGTTAAAGCAATAAAGCTATCTTTAACATTTAGAAAATGTTATTCATACCGGAAATGTATCACGAAATTATTATGACAGCCCAATATGCTAAATTTGGCCGATGTCTTCTCCGAGGAAATGCATTACTGGTCGTTTTCATAATTTTTCTTGACACTGTTTGCTTGACTCAGCTGCAGCAGACTGCATGTCTCTAAGATATTCAGTATAATGGAAGAGGAAAAAGCAGAAAAATATTAGAGTTTTGTTACTGTACTTGGTCTGGCAGCCGAACCCGTTTTCTTCTCACTTTTCCACATTTTGGGGGAGTTGATTTGCAAAACAGCAACCTGCAAACAGAAAGTGATCATTAGAGCCAATCGCAAAGCAGCAGTGTTGCTTCGCATTATAAAGTATTATCTCTCCATATCTGTTTTGTATATTTGTTTTTCCTGCTGTGTTTTTCCAAAGAAAAACCTAGCATTTTTCAGATCAGTTCAGTAAAAGACGGACAGTTATGGTTTGATTTATTCAGTATTTCAGCACCACAGAGCCTCATTCAGACAGCTAACATACAAAGCTCTTAATAACCAGACTCCATCACATCTAAAAGACCTTATTTTGCCACATTGTCCAATAGTGCACTTTGCTCTCAGAGTGCAGGCTTAGGTGACCCTGAGCCATTCTTTAGTGATGCTATTGTGAGCCAAGGCTGTTCCTACGATGCACTGAGCAACACTCCTCTACTCTCCTCTCTTTCCTTCCGTACATTTCTATAACATTGTTACATGTCTTTAGCTTTGTGTCTTCTTTCTCCTGTAGTTTGTTTTGTCCTCTCTGCAGAGATCTCTGGCTCGGAGCTGTACTTTTCAAATCTGCAGTCACTGACCTCGCTGACTTCCTATGTTCAGTGTGTTGCATTGCTTCTTTGTTTTCTCTCTGCTGTCCTTTTCTCTCAGTTACCTCCTCACCCCGACCAGGTAAGGACAATAAATGCCCTCCTGAGCCTGGTTCTGCTGGAGGTTTCATCCTGTTTAAGGAACAGTTTAAAGGGGATTTTTGCATTTGTTGGGTCTCTCTCCCCATAACATAATATTGTGAGGTGTTCACCTTACTATATGAAATGTCCTGTGATAATTTATGTTGTGAATTGCCATAACACAAATAGAACTGAACTGATTATAAAACTGCCAAACCTTCTGTATCTCCCGAGTGGATAAACAAGGAAGATCCAGTATGTGCTCCATGTGAAGGAAGGTCAAAAGTGAAGCATTATGTTTTTTTTTTAATGATCTCAGGATTGCTAGGTTTTGTGGTCAGTCCATGCTGTGAGGAATACATGTACCTTATGTGCAAAGAAAATGGATTTAATCAGTTAAATGCATTCAAAAGGGATGGCAGCAGCTAGTTGTTATGCAACACAACATATCAAGTGTATTGTTATCATTTTTAGGATGATCTGAGGACTTACAGACATTGAGATCATGTACGTTGAGAGGCTAAGTCATACTAAGTTCAAGACCAACACTAAAACATAGCTCCCAAATCTGTAATTAGCTGCAATCCTATGATAAGGTTGAATGGTTCCACCAATCTTAATTAGACTGATGCTACTTGAATATCTTCATTCTCAGAAAGATGCTCAGAATTTGGTGCTGTTAATACATCAATGTTGTCAAAGTATGCCAATTATGAATAAGATAATAACCTGACAAATATAGAAATAGTGTGGGGTAGTGACATACAGTGCAAGTAATTTGATCTTTATTACAGCTATACGTTGATTTATCTGTTCATATTGACTCAATGTTTGCACCCAGTGCAGCAGTTTGTGGTCTATCATGGTTTGTAATGATTTAAAGGACAAAATCTGTCCATCAGACATTACCATACAGAGCAAACCAAAACTGAAAAAGCATCTCTTTGATCCCAACTTCTTTTAAGTAGAACGCTCTGATTCCTCTTAGGAGCATCATGTAAACCCCCCTAGTTGTCCGACTTTTATACCGTAATTAATTTGGATATCATAAAGAACTGAACGCTGAGCCATGACCACAATGTACCTTTGGTCAGACACAAACAAGCAGAGAGAAAAAAGTGGTTTACCTGTCGACTGGTTTATAGATGTGGTCTAAACTCGCTGCCTCCTGGGTTTTACCGGATGTTAAATCCTTTGGGGAAAACACGTTTGCTGCTTGCAAGCGACTGTCAAAGAGAGGCTTCTTCTCAAAGAGAGGCAGATGGATGCTCAAAGCGGGTGGGTTATTATTGTTGAGGGGGTAGTGGGGTGGAGGGGGATGTGGCGGTCACTGCATGAGATAAGGCAGGATGAATAGCCAGAGGGAGAGGGAAGGGCTACCAATGACAAGTTAGTGGCGAAGTTTATCTCTCACTCTAGTAATTACTGATGACAGCGTACTCATCTTTCAGAGAACAGCTGCTGACAAGGAAATGATTGGTGACTTCATTTTGTTTGTGTGGTCTCTGATTCTTACAGATGCCACATTAGAGATCCTATACACATACAAGTGTCGGAATGAAACAGTGAGGCTGCAGTTTACTTTAGCAGGGATATCGGTTCCAGTTCATCAGTGTTAATTGCTGAAAATGCAGGCAACCGGCTTATTATTTTAAAGATACAGATTAGAGTTCGAGCTGCCACCACAGGGCACAATTTCAAACATGCAGCATTAAAAGCTGCCTAAAATATGGTGATCTAAGTGGTGCCTGGCAGGTAACTTGGCACAGGGAAGCAATGCTAATAATCTGGACTTTGGAGATACTGAAAGAATGTGACTTAAAGCCATACTCTCTTTTGAGCTTTAAGGTGATGTGATGTTGAAGCAAATTCAGTTTGGATTCTGGTGTGAACCGTGCCCTTGTCTGGATATTAGAGAAGATCACATGTTGTGAACAAGGCACTTATCCTCTTGTCTGCAGTGTGCTTCTTATATTACGTTGCATTACATAATCAAGGTTATGACATTTATGTGGTATAAGCTCCTCTTGTTATTGCTTTGAGGCAGATGTGACTTTGGAAAGGGAAGATCAAATGAAGAACAAGGCTTTAGTGCTCTCAAGGTCAAATACCAGGATGTCCATTACATTAGTCCCATAATAATAGAAACCATGTATACCTCTGTCTGTTTTTAAAATGTGCAATATGCACCACGTACAATGCATAAGAAAATATTGACTAGATGTCCCTGCAGTGTGTGATGAAGTCAGCTACTGATGTTTAACACACTTTGTTGTTGCAGTTGCTGATCTAATTTCCTTATGGGAGGTAACTATATTTAATTCCTGTTATGTTCTCTCCATGGAAACCGGTTTGTTTTTTTGCCACATTAGCAGCATGGCTCTAGAAATGGCAATGCTGTTTTTTCCATCAGCCTGTTGGTCCTCTGGTTCGCCACATCGGTCTAGAGAAACAACTACGGAACAGAGCAGGACTGAATGATGGAGCGGAAGAATGTGTAATGATAGTATGTTTAATCTTAGTCTTCTGATAATTACTGTTTTTTTTAATTGACTATTTTAAATAAAGAGCAGCAAAACAAAAAAAAATGAATGTAATGACCTTGCTGTGAATGTAACCACTTTAGTCAAGGTACACAGGTCATAATAACAAACACAATAAATTATTAGATAAATTATAAGGAAAAATAATCATCTCATCTTGATACACTCAGAGGTAAACTGACCTAATATTCATAAAATGCAAGCAAATGTTAGACACTTTGAACTTGGTGAATAAAATGTCACAAAATGGCCACGTTTACATGAGACGTTTAATTCCTCTTTAATTCAGAATTGAAGTTAATTCCACTTTAGAATCTCCTTGTAAACACTTAATTCTGAATTAAAAAGTTAATTCCGAATAAACTACCTGGTTTATTCCAATGTTAATTCCGAATAAACTAATTCCTGTGTACGTTCTATTCATGTATACAGTTAATTCAGCTTTAGTTAATTCCAGTCATTCTGCGCATGCTTGGCTCCTCACATAGCGAGACGTAGCGACGCACACGTTCTCCTTCTCAAGTGACACAACAGAAGTAGTACGTCGAGTTGCTGTTTCAAAACGACAGTAAAAAGCAAAGCGGAAAGCGTGCTTATTAGTTGTTCCTCCATGTTGTTGGGGAAAAGAAATGCCGTGGCAAATGGAGTTTGTTTTCTTCCGGTGAACAGGAATACGTCACGTCCACTCCCCATCCAATCAGAATCCTTTCCAACGCCCAAGCGTTAAAGCGGAATTAAGGAAGGGGAATAAATGTGTGGTCCATGTAAACCTTAATTCAGAATTAATATTTCCATGTAAACGCGAAGCACAAAACTTTAATTCCGAATGAGTTAATTCCGAATTAATAATTCCGAATTAAAAAACTTCATGTAAACGTGGCCAATGTGTACAGTGTTAAAGTGTTTGTTTAAATGTTTGGTAGCTGGAGAGATCCAGAAAGCCATCAGAGTCAAGCTGCTACAGTGTTCTTAAAGTTAAATGGAGAGCCAGGGCCAGGTGTCAATCAAGAACCTTGTACCAGGCTTCATGTGAAATCGATCAGCCTTAAGAACAGCCCACAGGGAGAGGCTGCTGAGGTGGAGAATGTGGGAGACTTTGAGTCATGGGTGTTTTCACAATGAAGCCTATGTTACAATGGTAACTGCTGGTTCCTGGCAGTCACAGGCTCTAGCAGGGGAGATCTGCAGACATAGATGGGCCTACCAGAGGCTCAGGCAGCTACAGACTAGCACTCCTCAGGAGACCTGCATGGAATTCAATAGACATTATGACGGAGGATGAATGAAGGGCCCCTATTATCAAGTGCTTGATGGGCTGTTATGAGCTAAGGAGCATGCTTGTGGTTTGTTCATGTAATCGAACTTTTTGTTTTAATTGTGCTTTCATGGTGGTTTGCATCTAAATCCAAAGAAATCAATCTTCTGAACAACTTTCTTTTTGCAATTGATAAAGGGTCTGTTACTGGTACATATTGCTAATATTTTTCATGTGTGGTCATGCTATTCTGTGAAACACAAACACGATGCTAGACATGTTGCATCTCACAATGGTAACATGACACTTCACAAATTCATATTAGCGTACAACTATCCCTAACAGCCATGTACTGACAAAGCTTGAACTGATGATGTGATGTCTGACAATGTAGACCAGAACCTGACAAGTGGACCTAATATTTCTTTATCTGGATATTTTATAGAGCATTAACCCTACTCCAATCCCTTTGAAAGTGTTGATTTCTGGACTACTCGTAGACTCAAGTGTTACTTTAAATATCCAAAAATCTATCTCCTCAGTGTAGTACTTTTACACAAGCTTTTAATCTTTATACAAACCTACCCGCAAACAATACATTCTGCGTCTGTGTAGTATTTCGATTTTGACCGGAACACAACTTTCCGCTCCATGAAACCTGCTGCTGTGAAATGGCACACCATGGAAACTGCTTATGGACTGAATAATAGATGGAAATACAAGCTTGCAACACGGTGGATATGTCTGTCTCAACAGCCGTAGAATCTACTAGCACAAGGTCCAAATGGTGCCAGCGTCCTGTCATGCTTGTCCTTCCACGTGCAGTACCTCTAATGCATCTGAATAGGCTCTTAAGTTGGCCTGAGCTCACATAAACCAGCTGGATTAGGAATTAAAGCCCCTCGGCCTACCCTCCTTATATTGATGAAATGTCATGCTGCATAGCTTTCATTCCGGTCATGGGGAACCACAGAAAGCTGCCGCTGAGGTGCTAACTAGACAGGCTGGCCTGTTTCTCTGTAGTGTAGATTGCTCTTCTGAGGGAAACCTCAACGGTACATCAGCTGAGCCCTTGTCACTCACTCTTCAACAAGGAGTGAACTTATTCCGAATTGCGCTTCAATTACAACTTCGGTGTGGTGCACACTAAAAAATCTTTGCCCCGAAAGAATCAAAAATTATTTATCTTAACAAAATCAGGCCGTTTGAGTCGCGGTAAGACACAATGATTGGAGAACGTTCATGGTTAACATAAACATAGCTAACAATAGATTGAATTGTGGTTGGCTTTATGTGTTGGGAGCCACAACTAATTATGAGTATGATTCTGTCCATGATCTCTACTTTTTTGTTTTTTATTCAAGTGATGTTTGCTGTTTGTGTTTAGTGGCATTCACATGCATGTGCACTAGATAAATAGGTTCTCTCACATCTAGACATGACAATTTGTCCATAATATCCTTTTAATTTGGACATACAGTTCCTTTAAAAATCAAGATTTTAAGAAACGTTTTGCAAAGACACTTTAGATTCTCTAGATTCTCTCGCTTTTATGAATTTAGCAGTATATAAATAGAGGAAAGATCCAGAAATGCTCCTAAAAATCTCCATGTGAAGGACATTAATTGTACAGGGGATGTTCTCCATCAGCAAAGTCTTAAATATTCATGTCACGAGTTTTCGTGTTGTTCCAACTTGGACATGCTTTCCAGAGCTTGACAAACAAAGCCAGGAGCTAAAAATGGATACGTATTTTAATACAAAATGTGAGTGTGAGGCAGCATGAAGATAATTTTGTGTGATATTGAGAACATTCTCACATTTGGCTGAGGAAGTAAATGGTCCACACTTATATTATGAAGGTTTTTTAAACTTAGGTTCCAAAGACCTTTACAGTGTTTTCTTGTTAACCTGTTCTCACACACACTCACACCAGTGGTGGCAGTAAATTAGTGTGACCATAATAAAACTTTCTGGATAGGTAACAAAGAACAGAGAATTCATGTAAAACCTAGACGCGTCAATGTTAACTCATTCCAACTGATTTTCCCTTGATCCCTGTATTTCTGACGTGATCAGAGACCATTTTTTACTGACTAGTTCTGACAGAACGTAAAGTGGCTTTTATGGTGACAGTATAAATATTATGAAAGATTTCTCATTATCTCTGTCATGTATTGATGGGACTAAGCTGTGTGGTCATTCTGGAGAGGAAATGATGTTAAAAGGTTCAGGCGATATGCCAGAAATGTGACTGTTCTGTAAGACCTATGGTACTTTTTATGACTTAATGTTTCTATAGTTGGACTATTGGACAGGTCATGTTGTTTTCTTGCACCATTCAACCACAACATTAAAACCACCTTACAAATATTGTGTAAGTCCCCATTGTGCCACCAAAATCCCTCTGAACCATCAGGGTGATTATGGGATGTCTAGATGTGGCCTGTGATGTCTAGCATTGGGACATTGACAGGGGAACCTTTGGATCCTTCATGCTGGTTCCACTGTATCCCACAATTGTTTGAATAGATTGGATCTGGGGAGTTTGGAGACAAAGTTGATGCCTTGGATTCTTGGTTGTGTTCCTTGAGCCATTCATTAACAGTTTTTGAGGAGTTGCATTGTTCTGCTGGGAGAAGTCACTGTGGTTGGGGAATGCTGTTGCCATGTGGAGGATTGTTTTGAAACTGGAATATTTAGTTAGGTCTCCATGTGCATGTGGGTTTCCCAGCAGAATATTACACCGTAATGAAATGATCAATGTTACTGATCTGTGTGACTCATATATGTATTTTAAGATGTTAAATATTGTTAAAATATTGGACGTGGGTGAAAATGACATCTGTCTGCTAAATATTTGCAGAATTTTTAACAATAAGGAACATATTTGCTGCTGGAATTCTTAGGAATATGTTCCCATCATGATTCTTAATAAAGCAATATATATAGCTCTATATGATTTGTAGGCTTCTCTAATATCTGCTATTTCTATCAAGAGTTTAGATAACTCTACAAGATAGAAAATTAATCTTCTTCAGATCATCCAATGAGAAAGGATTTTGATAAAATCACTTAGTTTTTTTTGTTTGTCTTTACTGATGTTGCCGTCTGTCTTTTTATTTTTCCTTCTTTTTTCATTGTCTAGGGGGCCGATTAGAAATCTTGGGCTTTTTAGGGCTTTCTGATTGATTCATTTAATCTTGAAGGTAAACTGATGGCTTGGACATGTGCTATAAAAACAAGTGACAAGTCATTATGTGAACAGAGCCTGTGAGACATTCTCTTGCTCCGAAAAAAACAGCTTTTGATGTTTTATTGATGACTGTGCCATCACTGTTTCAGTAATCACATCTTATCACAGCTGCCTGACACTTCGTCGTGTTTTATACTCTGTATGGTATCACCTTTTCATCATCGCTGTAAAGCATGTCTGCTCAAAGAGCTGTGATTGCTTTGATACATCAGGTGCCTCTCACATGGCCACTGCAATGCAATGGACCATTGATGTCTGTAAATCACACTGAACTCGTGACATCTTGTGTAGAGGAAAGCAATGAAGGTGCTATGATTTTGACACTCACATTTGTTGTATTGCCATCTCTTCAAGGTAGGAAATGCCATACGCTGGATGGCGTATATTGCCATTTTTAGGCGAAAGGTGGTGAATGAAATGTGTACCATGTATTTTGGGTGTCTCATTTCTGGGCTTCAGACCAGAGCAGCCCAGGCATCTTTGCTCAGTAATGAAAAGTTATTTTTGATGAGATTACTAACAACTAGAGGTGATCTGGTGTCCACAGCAGAAAAGGCCAAACAAACGCTGCTTTCATTTCAACAGCTTATGCAGCTGAAATTGGGACACATATACAGTGTATTGGTGAGGCTTAGTAAGGAATTTTGTTCAGTAATGAATCAGTTATGAGGCACAAATTTGATTCCTGTCTGAATTGTGTTTCTTTAATGTGTCATTGTTGATTATTTTTGAAATTTATGTGCCACTTAGATCAATAGTTGGACATTATGGAAAACGTAGTTATTCCCCCCCCCCTTGCGAGACGATCAATACACTCAGCAACCGGCTCTTGTCTGTTTGCTAAATATGAAGCTACAGCCACCAGTTGGTTTGCTTATCTTAGAAAAGACTGCAAAGAGCTGGAAACAGCTTTCCTGGCTCTGTCTAGTTGTAAGAAAACCTCCAACCAGCAGGTTTAACAGAGGTAGCTTGCTGGATCATTTCCTGACCGATAGCAGTGACTTGCTGGAGTCTCCGATTGCCTGGCAACCTCACCATGGCAATACGAAGAGAAGCATTACTTTCAGCTTCAGAGGTGCTGGTAGATTGATTTTGTTGCCAATTTCCCCGCTAAGATAAGCTAATCAGTTGCTCTCTGTATATAGATATATATAATCAGTGTCTTTCAGTATATGCAAAACAGAGCAAGTACATGTATACATATAAACATACATATATAGTTTAACAATTTCAGAAATGTAAGGCTATAGAGATGAATGTCTTTTTATATAGCTGGGAATAACTGCTTCAAATTAAACATATGTATAAAGAAATGTGGTATTGGTTAATGTTTAGTTTTTACAATTTTTTTTTTACACCTTTCATTTTAAGTTTGTTTCTGGTTTCTACTAGAGTATCAGCAATATGTTGTTTCCTTTAAATGTTGTTTTGCAGCTGTAAAGTTGTTGATTTCTCCATTTGATTGTGTCTGTGTGAGGGTCATGACTAAAATAAAATTACTTCTTTTGATTGTGAAGAGACATACCATTTTAAAATGCCCCACCACATACAAAAGTATTAATTGTTACAGTTGTGTGTTATGATTTTTATTTTTCATTCTAGATTGAACCACCTACAGTATGAGATGTACAGCACATATACTTGGATGATCCTTCCCCGAAAGCCCTATATACATCTGTATAATTACTACATGCTTATTCAGTCAGAATTCCTGGCCTGGAGCATTTTTGCGTCTAGACGGTGCTACACATCTTTAAGCTTTGGGCAGAGCTGCTTTTTGCCTAATTTTCCCCTCTAGCGGTCGACATCTATAATACTGCTTTAAATGTGCTGCTTATGTTTATAAACTGGCAGTTGCCATCAGATGTTTAGTTCAGCTTAGTTTAAAACCATAAACTAGAATTGTGGTGTTTGCCTCCGCCAACCAGTGAAATCACAGTTTACATTACATTAGGTGGGCAGCCAGGATAAGTGTAACCAAATCACACCAAAATGTGAAATATAGTCACAATCTCCCGTTTCTGTTACTGAGTCATGGTGTAAGTTAATAAACAGAAAAGTGTTTTTGTGCTATGATATCGCACTGAAGTTGACCTTTGACCTTTTAGCTATCAAATATCTTATCTACATCATTTTACCCTGCTAGTCATTTGTGTGAAATGTTCTCACAAATGGACTATTGTTTCTTGTCCAAGTGAACATTTGTTGCAAATTCCTTCGAGGCTGTCCTGATGTATTACATTCACAATAATGGCTTTGTATGACGTCACACTGCCCTTTGACCGTTGACCTCCAAATCTAATCAGCTCATTCTTGAGTCCAAGTGAACATTTGTGCCAAATTTGAAGATATTCCCTCCAGGCGTTCAAGAGATACTACATTACGGAGAATGAGGCGAGGAGACAACCGGAGAACAAAGTGTCTAAAGCATAAAAACAAATAAAACTAATTTTCTAATCATTTAGACAGTGTATTATACAAATTCACTTTTCTTCTTCTAGAATGACGTCATGTCCATTTTCAAAAGCACATGGTAAAGTACCAGATGTACTGTAGATAAAATGCTAAAGAGCTGAATTTAATTAAAATTACTAAGCAATTTATATTGTATGCAGCAGATGAAAGCACATAACCATTGATAACTGTACTTTCCCACTGATTTTAGCCCTGCCGTGTACTGTATTAAACACATTCAAAGTGATAGTAGGAGAACTCATTTAACTTGCACAATCTTCTGTATGAGATAAATCAGACAGGAAAGGGATATGACTGAAAAGTCTCTGTCCACTGGCAAAAAAGTGGATGAGAAAAAGCCTCTCTCTCTTTGAGATAGGGTACTTCCCTGCCATGAATTGCATTCTAAATCCTCATCACATCTTCCTGGTGGCCCATCTCCATCCTCATTACTCACAGCTCCAAAGGCTCCAAGCTTGATTAATTCTCCTCACCGACAAATAATCTGTGTGCTTTAAACACTCAGACTCTGGCTCTCTGGTTGTTGCCTGTATGCTACTTCAGTACAGCTACATTTGAATCAATGTACTTAAGAGGTGACCGATCACAACAAAGCTGCACATACCTGTGAGCTTATGCTCGGCCTTCATGGCATTCATTGCAATGTTTCTCTGCAAAAATATTAGGATTTTTAAACGTGTCTAAGAGGTGGCCTCGCTCTTCATCCAACTGGGATCAACACCATGCCACAGTGATATCAAAGAGCCCGGGATTGACATAAACGTGGCACAGTCTTCAGCATCACATTCAATATTGAGCTTGTAGTCTAACCACACAGTCATTCTGGATTGTCACAATATCACAAGACATTTATTTATTAAAGAACGGCTGCAGCTGCCTTTCCATACTAAGTCCAATCCACAAGAGGAACATGCAACTAAATTAAATGGTGTTCACCTGCCTTGATGCATATTTTTGTCTTGAGACCTGTAAATATGATGCAGGTCTAACTGAATATGTCACCATGCTGCCTAAAATGAATTCTCTCCAAGACAGAACAAGCCCAGCTTGGGCATTACAGTATTAAAATGAGATGCATTGTCTATTAGAAAAGCTTTGTTTTCATGCTAGGCAGTGTAAAACAGTGGGCTGCCATAAGCTCTTTCTGAAACTCATATGCTTAAATTAATCTCCTGCCAGCAGGTTGTCTTTGCTTTCTAGGATAGCTTGTGTCCTGTTGTGTTAATTATTTCACTAATACTTTAGGTGATAACACTCCATTGCCACTGAAATTCAGGTTGTCTTTTCCCCCATTAATTCCACAAGATGGCAGTAAATTTCCTCAGTTTGCAGTTGTGGGGATATTTGAACCTGTAAAGAGTCTAACATGTAAATGAACCATATGTTGCTTTGTATAATGTGACATTCTGAAGGAGGTTCTTTCTTTGAACATTTTATTATTTAGTTATTAAGTGACCAAGAACAGTTCCATATTTTTGAGACATAAGGCATTTTGATGAATGTGTTCTGTAAAAACCTATTTTCTTTCTTGCCTGGGCTCAGTGCTTTTTACTTTGCGAGGTCAGACTGAAAATAAATTCATGTAGACCACCACAAAAGACAGTAGTCTATAATAAAAAAAAAGAAAAAAAAAAGGAAGAACACGTTTAATTACATTATATTAAATCCAGATTTAATTCAGCAATTTTCTTAATAGAATTTCAGGCTGTTTTCCATTCATTGAATGGATTCATTTTGCTGGATATGAGAAAGGCACTATATGATTATATGCCAAGGCCGTCTCAGTGATATAAATGGAAATGGCTCTTGGGGTACTGTGTAGCGGTCGGATACCTTATCCTTCTCTGACATACAGTGCTAGCAAACGTAACAGTGTTTATTGACTGGTCCATGATACTTATTTATGAATTGTATCCAAACTGTCTTATGTTTTCCTTTTCATTACTTAATTATCCATAGGTGAAACTTCAAAACACACACATGTAAAACTGTGTCTTTAATGGTGAGCAAACCCAACAGTTAAACTATTATGTCAATAAGTAACCAAATATTAGTAGAATATAGAGAAAAGTTGCATTGGGAAGATGATGCATGTGATGTGTGTAAAAGTCCTCATTGACTTTATTATTGCGTGTTGGAAAAACATAAAAGCAGCCATAGCGTTGCTCCTCAGGAACAGAACTCGTCACTGTCTTAATGTCTGTGTCTTTCTGAAGGAGCATTCGCAAAACTCAGCATTTTATCATTAAATCAATATCGTCTCCTCCCCCCAGCAGCTGGCAACATGCAGCCATGCAGAAGTGTTGCCCTGTGTTCATTTTAAGGCTCCATCTGCCTTCCGTCCCCAACGTTGCATATGACATCTGCACTGCGTTTACGACCACCAGCTATGACCTACAGTTTTAATTAGCAATATGCAAATCTGACATTGTTTTTCTTTCTTTGTAAATGAAACAAGAAATCCACCAAGGAACAAAGCAGATTTTTGCCATCCTTTTTTGGAATGTAAAATTGTAATCCAACAAATGGTTTGTGGTGGTTCTTATGTAACGTGTATGTATGATATTTATGTGCTATATAGCATTTGAAAAACACACTTACACAATTATGCATTTTTCTAAAAACAACATAACATGCCAACGTTACATATGATATGAGAAAAACATTTGAGAACAACATTGAAATGAACTATTCAGATCTTTTGTCTTTTAGGAAAAAGACAAAAGGTTTCAGCGTCTTTGTGAATAGTTGATTTTCTTAACTTTTGGTCATTGTAAGCTTGATGTTTGTCAGGTTCTTAAACTGCTGGTCAGTCAAATCAAGACTATGGTGCACAATATTGGATTTTTGCTGAAATCCTGCTGATTTTTCCAAATCATTTTGGCAGATTGGCGATATATATCCACACCCAGTTGCAGTGAAGATCGGCGCTCTCCTGTAGGAGAATAAGCATATTATGCCTACCCTTATCAAGATGACCCACTGGCAGATGCAGACATAAAATAAAATGCTTTTCAAATGTGCACATTCAGGAAAGCTACCTCAACCTACATGTAAAACGTGTCATATTATTTTTTCAAACAAAACTGCAAACATTTAGTCCAGTAGGCATAATCTGCATGTCAGTGTTCATTTTGGTGGGATGCTTGTACTTCATTTTCAAGACTATCAACTGATATCAACAATGATTCCCATATCAGGATGTATCTGTGATCAACTCGCAGGAAGACATCACCTTAGGGTCTGGGAAATCAAAAGAGACTTATTTTTATTAAAATTTTTTTTCCCCCAACATGTTATTGACCAAATCAATGGCTGATTAATGAAAAATAGGGATGTTTTTATTAGCCCCTGTCCAAGTCATTTAATCTTTAGTATCTGCCAATATATGATGCCATTTTTAAAAAATAATGCATACTTCAAGTATTGTACATTAGCTGTACTATCCGATTGTACCACCAGTGGAAACTCATCCTGTTTAATACTGTAGTGACCCGAGGAGATGGTCATTCGGATTACAAATTGTTCTGTGTTGGTAAGCAGGGAGCATTGTGAGGGTTTAGCTAGCAAGAGGAATCTTCAGTTTTCAGTAGTGACTGACAAGTATGTTTGACTGGTCAATGCATTGTACAAAATGCTGAAATGCACACACTTACTAGTTAGAGAATCAGGTTACTACTGATGATCCACTCAGTCACTGTATCTGCACTATGTTGTCTAAGGAAAAGCTGTATTTGTGACTTTACAAGCTCTGCACATCCCACCAGTAGTTTGTTTTGTCCCTGTGTCAGTCATTTTGAAAGGAAGTCATGCCAAAAAACAGGTTTCTTAAAAACACCAATGTATTTTCTCTTATCAGTTATATTACCGAAAGACTGCTTAATGAAAACTATGAAGGCAAATTACCCATTAATCACAAGTTAATCAAGGACAACGAACTTGAAATATGAGAATTCAACAAGTTAAAGAGCTGATTAATCAATAGGGGGAACACAGCAACAGGAATGGGTCATTTATATGCATGTAGTGATATGACACTTTTCATAAGCCAGGGCAGCTATTTGTTTAGGCTTATTAATCACTTGACTGTAAAATATACGGTCATTGTTTTAACACTCTGCTCTCTTAAACTCATACTTTGGCATGGTTCCTCCACAACAACAAAAAGAAATGGCAGTACAGTTTTATCTTTTATTTAATTGCTTGGATCATGGATTTGTGTGGCAGTTTGAGTTGTGATCAAACTGACTGTCGCTGGTAATATCTGGTTTCTGTGACTCCCTATATCTCAGCAAATCCTGGCCCATCAACCAACAGAACACGCTTCAGTAAGACCGCGATACTTAACCATCCACTTAACAAGATGGCACAGCAGCAGAAATTCAGAAAAAAATTAAAAAAATAAAAAAACGGGCTGAGAGAGCCTATCTGTCTTTGAACTCCCGCTTAGCTGTACTGCAGCAGAAGATCCACTTAATATAGAAGATGGCAGATAAACCATCTGAAATGTTGAGGTCATAAGTTGATCTAAAAGTGCTGCTATTTGAGGATCAATGTTGAAGATGTAGATAGAGCATTGCGCAGGGCATTAATTTTGGAATTGGAATGACTGAAATTTTTTTTTTTTCAAACATTCCTGTCAAGTATAATCTTCTGTGGATGTACAACAGCATGAGACAAAGTTCTTCAATATAAAATGGCAAAAATGTGCATGTAGCTCATAAATCATTGTCAAATAACACAATTTTTTACAATTTGTTGGATTCATTTAAATGAAAAAAAGGAATGGGGGAAAAAAATCACATGACTCTCCCATCCCCCTCCAACTTTCTGCTTTAGAGACTACGTTAAAAAAGGTCATCATACGGTAATGGAGATTGCAAATTGATTTTTTTTTTTTCAAATCAATTTTTTCACCTATCACCCAGGAGGACTATAGCCACCCTCCCATTACATTCTTGCTGTCTTCCATTTTGTCTTGCAATTTGTTTTTTAACCACAGAATCATTTAGCTTGACAATGACTGCGTATGATACCCTACCCGACTCTTCTCTCGGTCTCTGTCAAGATAAATGTAGGTTAGACTAAAAAAAAATAAACCTGACATAGGCACACCTCAAGACAACCCGTCATCCACATCCTCTTCAGTCATCCTTTTCTCGCCTGCCAAAATCCCAAACCAGTGAACCTGTCAAGAGAAAAACAGTTCCAGCGCCACTATCACCACCTTTCCCCTGCTCATCTGTTCCTGTCGTGGGTCACAAGGACTAGACCGATCTAACACTTTCTAATCAAGCGGTCACCCTTTATCATCTCCAACCGACAGCTTTAAGTAGCCATAAATAAGCGTGGGCCGAGCTCCTCATTTGTCATGTGAGGCCATGCTTGCTGTATATCTCCCCCTTTAGAGACCATAGCTCTTCTTTACAGCTCCTTCCTTAAGTAGGCAATGCTGAGGAATGATGGCAACAAATAATCCTGTGATAATAATGGGCCTTTGCTCCTCAATGATGATGAAAGAAACCCCCTCGTAAAAGTGCGTTTTTAAGCTCTCATTTTATTAAACAACCGAGCCCCCATTAGCATCACAGAATTTATTTTGTGGTGAGCCGCTGTGGGAAATTTCCAGCCTGCAGATGTAATTACATTTAATATGTCACCTTGTACCTTGCTGGAGAAATTTCTTGAGTACATATTCCATTCTCATTATTTTTGTGGCTTCATGATTTCCTACTGCTCAGGTGGGTAAAAGCTGTATTATTATCACACAAACCACATCCCTAACTTCAAACATGCGGCAGCTTTTGATTAAGAAAATGACTTGATAGAACATTTTCTCGCTCACCAGTAATAGACAGCATAATGCACTGTACTCAAGAGTAAATTCAGTGAACTATATTTGACCTATTGGCATATGTGACTCAATCAGTACTCCATAATTTGCACCACACGTTGCATCATTATTGTCCGTGTGTCTGAGAAAATAGTGCCTCCGTGGTCATACTCGCCCTCTGTGCTTCTTTACCATTACTAGTTGTAATTGGCATCTGTGGTATATTGGTAGGTATGCCATATTTAGAAAGATAATGAGCCACAGTATAGGTAGGATATGCATTGCTAGGGCAGTTTGTTGTAATGCAGAACATGTCTGCCTCAGGGCTGGGAGTTTGTAAATAATAATACTAAAAAACATTTGTCATAATATTATTAGTCAGTGTCTGCAAGATATTTTGTTTTGATGGCAAATAGAAAAATGATTGTAGAAAAATTTTTTCACAATTCATTTTATTACTTAAAAGGCCATTACCTGGATCTCATATTTAAAAAAAAAAAACTGAAGTTTTCCCCTTTTAATGCTTTTCAACATTGAATCATTAGCAATTTAATTTGGCTTTGTTGACAAAAATTTACCCAAAAAAGGCTCTTTCATGTCAAAGTGAGCACAGGTTTCTTCAGTTGAGTTAGGAGAGACGATGCATGTACCAAGTTTTTCACTAGTCAAAGCTTTATTGGAGAGTGGCAAAGAGGAAGTCACTGTTGAAAACAGCTCATATTAAATCTTGACTAGGGCTCACCTGAAGACATATGGGAGACTCTTAAGTCAACTGGAAGAAGATTCTTTGGTCTGACAAAACCAAAATTGAGCTCTTTCACCATCAGACTGCACATTATATTTGGCGGTAACAAAACACTGCACATCATCACAAAACCACCGTCTCCACTGTGAAGCCTGGTGGTGAATACTGGCTTACAGCTCCTTCAGGGGAGTCATAGGTGTCTTGGTGGCCACTCTCACTAGTGTCTTTCATGCATGTTGGCTCATTTTTTGACAACTCCCTAATCAGAGCAGATTTACATGTGCCACATTCATTTAATTTCTTCACGATGGATTTCACTGTACTCCAAATTATATTCAGTGACTTGGAAATTTTCCTGACTGAGTTATATGACCTATGGTTTTCAATGACCTTTTCACAGAGTTGTGGTTTGCTGAGTTTGAGGCTCCAATTACAAGACATTATGACTACATGAACGCTAGTCAGACTTGAGTCAATTTAATGACACTTCTTTATTTAATTTTTATATTTTTGCATCTCAACTGGGACTTTAACTCTAATTACTCTGTTTTCCTAAATAGGAGTGAATAAATAATGGATGAAAGGAATAAACCAGAAATAGTGCCTCTTTCAGTGCACACCAAAACATTGAAATGTTCACTTAAGCAGATTGGTAATTTTTGTCTTTTGCTTTTTTATATGTCACACTTCTCTGATGGCAGATTATTTTACCTGTAAATAGCAGTGGTAAGAAATATATTCCCTGAAACTAATTAAGTGGGCCTGTTTCTGCCGGTGCTCATGAAAATGGGGTACTAGGACTTAACTATAGTAATGTTTTATATTTTCTGGGCACAAGCACTGGTGACTTTGAAAAACCAATATCTGTAGTCAGGAAAACACACACTGCTTGTGGAACAACAGTCTGAACAATGAAGCCAGAGACAGTCAAGACATGTTTTGCCTCAATGCCTCTCTGTGTCTCTCCTTTTTTCCCTGAGCTGGACACACAGACAAAAGAAAAAAAAATTAAACCACTACACCCTACCACAATCAATGGAGAAGCTGAAAAAAAGTAAAATATTTTGCTTTGGAAACACTATAGCAGTGCCAAGATATAGGCATTCCTTCAAAAAATAGTGCATAAAATAACCAAAAAACACCAATGCATTAAAAAAAACAATAAAATCAACTGCTGTGTCTTGATGTGACAGGAACAGATGACACAAAACAGCTCCCCAAAACTTATCAAGTTCACCATTTACAAAAACATCTAGATAACGTCCACAAAGAATGTGATCTTCACATCCTCACCAGATGGCTGAAAAACCTGTGACTATTAAAACATCAACCTAAGGTATTTTACGATAGAATAACCACCTCCGCAATCTGCAGGTTTCTCTGCACCTGTTGGTGCTTTAGTGTGGTGAGGTGAAGGCTAGTAGCATGTGTGATTTAAAAAAAAAGAGAGAAAGAGAGAGAATTAGCAAATCTTTTGAATATGTATGTTTTTTCATGCTAATATAGTATTTTAATGAATGTAATTTATTTAGGGTTAGTTCTATTATTCAAGGTGCCAGATAAAATATAATTTACATCATTACAAATAATATCTGTGGATCAGCACCTCCAATATTGGGATCAATTAGCTTTCTGGAAATTATGTGTTGGATAATGAGTATTTAATATTGTTAGTTGTTCGTCTCATTTTCTGGTTTTATCCTGGACTGTGGTCAGCAATTATGCTGCCACTCAGTGCTGTTGCAACAAAAAAACAGTTTTCAAGTAAATTTTCAATTGAGTTTGAATTATTTTGTGACAAATGCTGAAATTTGCATCGATTTAGTGAGAGATTCGAAAGTAGGAACAGTATGAAGGTTGACCAGGATGACCTAAACAGTGACTATTCGAAGCTTTGAAGGTTGTCTGTAGTCTGTTGGTGTCATAGACTGATATATCTTAGGGACATTATTATGTTATATATTCTGGATCCTTTGCAATTACTTTCCAAGCAAAGAATGGACACATTTTTACCTTAAGTAACATTATGGTTTAAAGGGCAGATAAAAGCAGTGTCATCACAGCAACAGAGCATCAGAGATTAGCTAAGCTTGTTAGATATACACTGTTAACAAAAAAAAAAAAGAAAGCTAAAAAGGCAGTATTCTGGCAGTTGGAGAGCAACAACGGCAAAAATGGACAATAACCATCTCACAATGTTTAATGTGATAATATTTTTAGATGTAAAAACAAGCAAATTACCTATAATATACACTGATAGTAATATAGAGTGAGAGACGGAGAGAGTGAGATGGCATTTTGACAACAGATTACCAAAGCTTATAGACGTTATACACTGATGAAAGCACATTCATTCAACACTTGTATTGTGAACACTTAAATAATTAAACAAGATGTCTCTCATTATCAAACAAATGTATGCAAAACTAGAGAACCAATGTTTTTTTTAATGTGTAGTCACTGATTTTATTAAATTTTGCATATATATATATATATATATACAGTATTAAACTTGTAATTTACGTTTCATCCATTAAATGAAAATGAAATTTATTTTCATTTCCCAACTCAGCTGAAGAAACCTGTGTTCAATTTGACATGAAAGAGTCTTTTTTTTTTGTAAATTCTTGTCAACAAAGCCAAAGTAAATTGACAATGGTTCAACATTGGAAATTTAAAAGTTCAGTAAAATTACAGATATAATTTACAGGGTGGTCTTGTTTCTTTATAGAACTGAACATTAGCCTACCACTTGCAGCATTCAGGTGAGTTTCTTTGCTTGCTGTTTAAATCGCGCACACGGTCTTTGTCTTGTCATTGCACAGTTTAAATTTCTCCCACACAGCTGAGGTCTTTGGCATTTTGTCTTCCCTTTAACTGCCAGGGTGAATTGATGCGTGGCGTTCACTGCTACTGAGAGGAATGCAAGCTGAGATGTCTGTATCTCTGCTTTAAACAGTGCAATTAGAAAGTGTAAATATAACACAAGAATTTGCTAACAAAAATTATTCTTCAATTTGCCTTTATTAACACTTTAGAGTAGATCTTTATTGTCACTGTCACAGAAAACAATGAAAATCGGTTTGGTACTCTCCAAATAGCTGCATTGAAAATAGACTATATAACACACCCTACAATATATACAACATAAGAGCAAATATACAGTACGGAAAAGGTTTGTGGTTAGAGACCCGACTCTACACATGATTATTGCACATGAAATATGGATTGCACTTTTAGCAAGAAACAAAAACAAACAAGCAAAAAAGACATTTTTTAAAAAGTGAAAACCGAACATCTATGCAACAAATCATTATCCCAATCATTGTATATTGGGTACAGTCTTGAATAGTTATAGTTATGCAAATGTAAATAAACATACATTTTAAAATGCTTTTTAAAAAAAATGTACTATTCTAATGCATGAGAATTGTTACTCGGTTTAAAATTTTTTAATGGCAATCAGCTGGGGAGTAGTGAATAATGATCTAGTCTTGACTTGGGACATGACAATCTGAAACTTTCTGGTCTGGTCTCAGGACTTGATTTGGGACTTTATAGTCAAAATTAAACTTACTTGTGACTTAGACAATGACTTTGGCATTGGAGGTACATTGTGTGAGTGACAACAGCAAAATGTACAACAAGCCCCACACATATGAATGGTTGTAATCTTTTTTGGGACTCTAAGAAAAATGATAGCAAATTAGTGAATTTGTTTTGCTAATTCAAAAAAATGTACTTCTAGAAAAAAAAAAGCTAAAAAGCATGTTTCTATAGTGGCTGGTTTTGATGTAGTGCTGCACTATTTTTATCTCTTTCCAGGGACAAAACATTTACATGCATGACATCACACAGCATTAAAGCACATAACGTGGTTCTAGCTGTGACATTTCCTTACATTTTCCTTTTGTGACTATCACAAGTTCAAACATGCAACTAGAAATAAACGGGAAAAAGGGAAGATAAAGGAAAGATGAATGTAGCTTAATTATTCCACAGGCAACGATGGCTTCTGCAGTACCAAACTTTGTTTTACTTTTCATAGCCTGAGAGTCTCTAGAAATCGTGACAGATTGTATCTCAAACTATGTTGCTCATGCATAATCCTCAGGAGTACACTTAGCGCAGTAGCAGTGCAATAACATACTATCACATATTCTATATATTCTATAGTTACCCGCAGAATGCATTTGTTGGTCTGCGTAAGCATCAGAGTTGATTAGATTGCAGTAGATGGTGCTTCTGGATTTGGCCGCAGATATCAAGAAGTAAAAATGCTTTATCTCAGAAAAACACAAAATCTGACTGTCACAGAATTTTGGTAAAACTTTGGAAAAACTGTAAAACGAAATGAAAGCTGATTTCCCTGTTGGAACAAAGAGTAACCCTGTTAACATCAACGGCATCTGAAGAAAAATAAGACTTTTTATGTCATATCTGTGATGTGGTAAACCTGCAACAGCTCATTTAATGATGAGTGTGAATGAATGTATGATACTAATACTGTGCATTATAGTAAAAATATTCTCTTTTCGGCATACAAAAGGATTGCTTAACGTTCGTTTCCAAAGGCCATCAAGTTAAAGAGGTTCGAATGAGGATTTCATAAGAGAGTGGTAATCATCCGAGACCAAACCACCGGATTACCTCCTGTTGAAATGTCATTTGTGGAGTGGATGGGTGCCCAGGTCTTCGCCCTGTGAGAATCTTTCTTCGGCATGCATTGCTGATCACATTTGCAAATTAAAGAGAAAAGTGCCCACAAGGTTATGTTCTCTGGATGTCTGAGAAATCTCTAAGCCCTATTCGAAGGAAAAATGTTTCAAATAGGAGAGCAATTAGAACTGAATCTGTTGCAGGTTTAAATATTTTCCGTCTTAATAATAATGGATAATTGGAGATGATTGTTCTGAACTGGATGTTGATGATCCGCATAAGTGCCACCTTCACACATCTACACACAATGTAAGGGAAAGTGATATACAGTAAATCTCTGGTTCCATATTTCTGCTACTGTATACAGTTTACACAAAACAACAATGTGAGATACATCCCCAGGCTTTGCACGCTATATTCCCATTAGAGTCTTGCTTTTTTTTCTATCCAGTGTGAGATAATTTTCAAACTGAACTGAGAGGAAGATGGGTGTGAAAGTAAATGAGACTTGATAAGTTTGGTGGGTGAACTGTGATCTTCAATATCTTGCCAAGCGGAGAGTTTAATATAACAAAGTTTTCCAGGAATCTGTAAAAAAAACAAAAAAAAAACCTTTCAAGACAATAAACATCAGAGGTTAGAAAAAGTCACCTCTTCGATCCACAAAGTACAAAGGACACTGCTATGTTTATACCTATGTCCTGTATCACAAACTTATTAGACTGCTGCTGACGCAATAGATTCACCGTTTAGCCCAGACTGTTCTTCAAAAAAAGAATGAACAGCATCAGCCTGTTTAGGAAGCACTCCAAAAAAAGGTATATTTTTAAGTTTAAAGAGGCTGTTGTGGCTGTAACTGGAGCAACAGATGAATTCAGGTGCCGGGGTGCTTCCTGAAATGTTTCATAGGGCAAAATGGGGGCAATTAAAATATTAGGGTGGTGCCCAAAGACATTACTGAATGACAGGAATTATGTTATACTGATGTATTATAGCGGGTGGTTTAAAACTTCGCCTATGAAAGTTTTAAAAAATCACATTCTCATGAACTTTGGTTTCTTATTTTACAGTTAATGTCACTAATTATTTGATGTGCATGGAGTAGTACTGGTACAGTTAACATTTTGCTTATTTAGTTGATTTTGCTTATTTTGCTTATGATACACTCACTGATAGTTTTGGTGTCAGGGAATACACCCTTCAATCTTATCTAATGGTATAGTTATGGATATAGCCCAAAGAGAAGCATAATCATAAAATGGCCTTACTTGGACTTTACAAACCTTTAAAAAAGTCTTACTTCTGGCACAGATGCACTGTAGGCAAGAAATACAATCAATAAAACTTCCATTGAGCATTCTTTCTGGCTGTCTTTTATCACAAAGGCATGTCTGTATACTTTGAGCTTCGTGACTTGAATGGTTTCTTCAGGCTTCAGTGATTGAATGATTGCTGTGTTTAAGCCCAACAGCTACAGAATTTTAAGTTTCTGTGCTAAATTTTATGAGTTTTGTAGTGGTAGGCAACAGATATTACTACCTCCTATGTAAAATTCACAGTACACGTCTTAAATTTATACATGTAATTTGAAGAATAATGCAGTTCATATCTAGTATCTAACACCACCGATCCTAAAGGCAGATGTCTGTGTTGTTGTTGAGTACAGTAGTTATCAGAGGCTTAGTGTTGAGCTTTTAAACACCCACGCAAAAAGAAAAGGCCTTTGAAATGTGGTCAACAATATAATGTTGAACTGTGAGTGAGTTTGTGAGCACATTATGACTAGACTGAACTGAATGATTGTGCCTCACTTGTTCAACATAAAGTCCACAAATAAGTTCTGTCGTTAGATATTTGAAGTGGAGGTTAAATGAGTTCAGATTGTACTTCACTGACCGGCAGTCAAATGCCCCCATCTGCGGATCAGGTGAAGACATCCTTGAAAATAAATCGACAAAAATGATATGCTGCTGTCAGTCAGCGAGAGCACTTCAGAAGCACCAGGGGAATGTGTTTCGTGGCACCCCTGTCACTTAGCGTGGATGCTTCCTCTACAGCCCATTTACCTCTCACCTTGTGATGGCTTTGAATGCAGCCATCATTTACGCAGCGTCACATGCTTTGGTTACTTGTCCTAAAGCTTGATGCTGAATCATATTTGTGCCCTCAAACTTAATGCTGTTTATTTTGACACTGGTAGCAAGATATCTCATCCTCTTAAATTGTTCCATGGACAACATATCACACCATGAAATCCATCAAATTAGATTCAGTGGTTCCATATTAGGTGCCGAAGATTAGGACTCCTCAGGGAGTTCCAGGTAAAACTAGTTATATTTAAACCTCTGGAATTTGTTCTGATATGTCTGATGGGCAGCAAACTACTGTTACAGACTGATGCTAGCATTGAGGTTGGGTCTACAGTTTGTAAAAACTTTCTGAGGATGGGGTATGTGGCTGTACTAATGACAGATGGCTTCTAGGCTGGCCTACAGTTGTTGACTTGGAAGAGCGACGGATGTTAGCAGTCTGTTCTTCATTGCCATCATCTCTGGTATTTGGTCATCTTAAAAAAGAAAATTGTCTAAGACTTTTTAGGCTTTTACATTTCCTCCTTGGCATCCCTGAATGTTGCGAAGTGTCTGTGTTACTGTCTAGCCAATGTAGTAGGAATACTTGTGTTCAGGTAAAGTTAGTATTTCCTGATAACTATTGAACACACCACAAAAGAATTGGGTCAACTCGTCCCATAGCCAAGTCCATAACTGAGAGTACTGAAAGCACCAGTGTGGGCTCATGGTCTCTTCCCTGTGACTCTGATCCAGGTGATGTAATCAGGATTGTTTAAAGATTATTGACTGTTTTTAAAGATCTGTACATTTGGTGTATTTGTTGGAAAGCCTCTTGCCTACCTCATTGTGTTGGTGTCTGTTTGGCTCAGGGTTGCAATGCAAGACTTTGTCTGACTTTGGGTAATGTGGATGCTGCTGATCCCCTCAACTCTTATCAGATGCACCATTATGTCAAGGTATGGATTATTGTAGCCAGAAGTAAAAAGGATAGGATTAATAACTGAGGTAAATGGTCATTACATGTCATAGACCTGTTATTAATATGTATGTGTTTTTGTTTGTATTTTGGGTTTTCATTAGCTGCCATTTTGCCTTTGATTTTCTTTGTTAGCCTATGTCTTGTATTTCAGATTGATCCAGCTGGCATTTTGGTGATTATTCTTAGGTTTTTTTTAATTTTTATTTCAACAGTCGTGATTATCCCCTTCTAGTGGAGCTGGTTGCCAGCTGGTGGTGAAAGCTCGGCACTAGTGTGACAATCTTTTAGTGTATTTCCATAGATTAAATTTATTGTTTTGCTTTTTTAGGCTACTGTCTTTACAGGCATTTACAGCCATCCAACATTTAATCAGTTATTCAATACTTTTTATGTTGTTGTTTTTTTTTTTTTGTTTAATATTTGTTTCTGTCTTGCTTGAGGTAACAGACTTGTGTATGACTGAGGTTGTAGTTCAGGTTTTATAGAATAATTCCTGGGGTGAGACTCACCAGTTGGCGTTGTCAGGTTTGCTAACTTCTGGTGCTCTTCATCTTTCCCTGCCACACTGGCCATGGCTGCTAAGGCTGTAACTTTAGCTTGTGATGGTTGGAAGTGTCAACTGTTGAATGTTGCTCAATGTACATGAAGATGTACCTTGAAGAACACTGATCTGTTTTCCATTCAAAGCATCAGATGTCTGGTGCTGGTTTCCAACTGAGCCACATCACATTAAGTGCAGTTTAAAAGCATATTATAAATACATGACATAATAAGATCCCAGATGCTGAGGCATGGTGGAGTGTCCGTTTGTTAGGTGAAAACTCTAATCTGTCAATACTTTTGAATAAATAATTGCAAAATACAAATTGTCCTTGCGATGGTGTTCAGATAAACCACCTTTATCTGTAGATAGTCTTTCAAAGAGAATCCAGTGTTTGCCTGTTTGAAAATGTCATGAGTTTCAACTGGATGTTCTATTTTTTCACATGACAGTAATAGTTTAATAAAAAAGCTTTTGTTGTGTTTCACATACGAGGTGTGCAACAGTATGAGTGTAATAGAGCGCAAAATTATTTCCTTTCTTCGTCACTACAAATAAAGTTGATTTAAAGTAATTGAATGATCTCTGCTGATTGTCTTCTCGGATTACTCACAGCTAATTGGAGAGAATAGTGTCAGCCCACCACTTTATTCTGTTTTTGGCTGTTAGTGTTTCAGGGCTGGTTTTAATTTAGTTTACTCACCTGATGTGTCTCTTGTGGTTTCCTCAACAATTAGTAAAGCCGCTTTGGCTCAATTTTCCAGTAAAACCTGCACTGACAAATATTGAGCGAGAAATCAATGATGATGGTGGTTTGTGATGCCTCCTAAGCTTTTCTCCATGACATCCTTTCATTTGCTTTACTTTATATGTTAGGTCAACAAATGCTTTACTAAGGGAAATGCTCTGAAACTACAACGTAGTTTTGACATCTTCCAGAACTTATGGGACACTTTCTGAC
The DNA here is from genome assembly GCF_022539595.1 of Amphiprion ocellaris. Taxonomy (NCBI): domain Eukaryota; kingdom Metazoa; phylum Chordata; class Actinopteri; family Pomacentridae; genus Amphiprion; species Amphiprion ocellaris. The sequence continues at coordinate 23,024,466 of NC_072773.1, forward strand.
TTTTGCTATGTGAAAAATAAAACTGCATTAAAGTTAAGAATTAACATTTGGCTTTTGTTTAAACTGAAACTTGTCAGAATTAATAGAAATGGTATCTGTGCCTGAATCGCTTTCAGGCTGGGCCTCTTGGTTTCTTTTGCTGTTGTTGTTTTACATCAGGCAGCCTGTGAATGCAGTATATATGTATTTATTGTCTGTTCCTTCAATTGATAGCAATCTTTTTTTTTCCATCCTTGCGCACCTTACGTAGATAGAGGTTGACTTGCAATATAAATAAAAATAGCAATTGATATTTTTAATTTGTAAAGAAAATTATATATGTAATCAAGGTGGCAAGAGTATTGGTGGGTTAATCAAAGTTTGTACATCCTATGAATATGATTGAAGAAAGGGGACTAAAAACCCTGCTATATGTGGGGTTCTGAAATAGAATAACTAAATAGCCATAGTCTTAAACTCAGGCAAACTTCAGCCTGAGTTAGGGACAGCTGCATTAGAAAGGTAAGAAAAGCATATAACAAACTTGACACTAGGATCCAACTCTGTGTTTTAGAAGAGTTCACTAATCTGCTGTGACAATGCAATTCACATCCTTTGGCGGAGTAATTCTGACTTGAGATGTCAACATCCACATTGCTAATCCTGTTGTTCCAGAGCAAATGAATTAATTAGTTGACTAAGCTCTTTTGATCTCAGCCAGTGCGTCTGATCCTACGCATTAACATATACACTAGACTTGTTCATCTCCATCAGTTTCAGACTATGGCTGTGTTTGCTTTGAGAAAACACATTCACCCTGACAGTAAAAAAAAAAATCTGGGTGAAGTGCCATGCATTCGATGGGTCAGTTTTGTTGGAAAGAAGGGCATCGGAGGTAATTGTTGGCAACAGATGTATTGATATGTTTTGAGCCTGGGGGAGTTGAAAAGGACAGAAAACATAATGCAATATCTTGCACTGCAAAATCAGAGATAAGGGACATTTCTAAAAACATCACTGTTCAACAGCTGTACAGAAAGGAAATCCATTGTAGAATGGAAAAAGAAGGTCTAGTGTCCGCCCACATTAGTCCAGAATAAAATCCCTCCTCAAGACATTTGAAATGATGAACATTTTCTCGACTGGAAGCCCTAGTGCTTCTGATGACGCAAAGATAGGAATGAATTTCCCTTTTTTTGTGAACCAAACTATATTGATAGAACCTGGTTGTTCAGATTGATGTACAGTACCAGTAAATTGTTTAGACACCTGCTGATTGAAAGGTTTTTTTCTTATTTTCTGCATTGTACAAAAATACTAAATAAATGAACTGTGAAATGGAATTACATAGTAAACAAAAAAAAAGTGTTAAAGCAAAATGTGTCTACTTAGAAGAATCTAAACCATTTTTGCACACTCTTGGCATTCTCTCAGACCATCTCAGTTCTTAGTGTGTCCAGACTTTTGACTGGTACATGCAAAGTTTGACCTTATAAAGGCCAATCTGCATAGAAAGTATTTCAGAAACATTTTTCACATCCGTCACTCGCCTGTCTGCCAGAACTGATAGAATTCTATTTTTCCAAATGTATTGGTGCACATTCACTCTAAGACTTGAGTCACCCGGGACCCCATGGACCTTCTAATCTATTTTTTCCCCCCTCCTGCACACTTAGTGAGGCCCACTAGGCAGCAGTTTAAGGCACACAAATCTCGTATTTATATTTAATGGGAACCTTCTAATGGTGTCTGTAGTGATTCATCAGTCTACTGGTGTCACCGTGAGCTTTCTGGCTTTATAGATTGGATTTGCCCACTACATTGGGCATAGCAAATCAATCAAGTCAATGAATCCATACACGAGCACATTACTGATATGTTCCTGCTGAGCTTACATGAAAACTACCTTCATCCTGTAAATATCTGCAGTTAATCAGCCAGGTGACAGTTTGTCTGTCGGCTCCTCTGTGCTGCAGACAAACAGCTGATTGTGAGGACAGAGAAAGAAGGTCGTCGGTGTGGACTAAACTGATCAAGTGCTTCAGAAGTGCTCACGTGTACTATTCACATTTTGATTTTAATGTAGATCCAAAAACTATTTCCACACCTATCTGCTCAGAGTTGGGGAGGCTACTTTAAAAAACATCAAGAAACAATTACTAATTACCTGTTAAAATAAATAAGTTAAAAAATGTACCCAGTAACCTAATTCAAATAATATTGTGTTACTCAGTTTGTGATGTGCAAGAGGTCCCCGGTTCAAATCCCACATGAGCCCCACTTATCACACACTGGGCTGCATAGCTGTAACAAAGAAGAGAGATATGCACAACAAAGCTAACTGACAAATTATTTATTTGAGAAACCTGATGGAATTTAAATGAACAGAGGTGTGTAGTCAGTAGGATCAACAATGTGAGTGCATGCATGGAAAACATGGTGAGTGCTGTAGTGTTGAACAACCAATCAACCATCAGCAAACGGCATAAGGTGAGTGTCTCAGTGAGAAAAGAATTGGTTTCTGAGCTCACAAAAACTGAAAAGGAGAGCTGTAACATCGGGACAAAGTGTTGTCAGTGAATCTGTTGACCATCCATCCTTTCCTAATATCTACAAAGAGAGCCATATCAAAAACATGACAAGCATATAGACAATACTTAGTGTAACTTGATTAGTTTTCATGACTTTTGGGTTAACTCAATGCTAGATATCGAAAGAATGACAAATAGTGAGCTATCAGTTGAAGTGAAAGTCTGGAAAAAAAATGGCAGGTGGAGTAACTGTACGGATGGATAAATATGAGGTATGTATATCACATGTATATATCAACACTCATTTTCATCTGTAATCTAATGAAGACTTTGCCCAAGGTGAGGTAGATAAGCGTTCTTTAATATGGCATTTGTTTGTCCAGTGTAGGGGTGTTGAATAGAACCTGAAACAGACGTCTCATGACAAAAGCATGAGATTTGACAGCAGTGGCATTTTAGTCTTTAGTATTGACTGTATTTTACATTTTTACCCTGCTCTCAGCTTCATTTTTATTAAATGTATTGCTAATCACCTTCTCTTTAAAAAAAATCTGTTTGTTTTTTGTGTCTTATTCATGTAATGGTGCTCTGTGTATTCCGTTACTCCCCATTAGTTTATCAGCAAATTTGATATGTAACTGGATAAACTGAAATTAGCAAAAATAGCTTTCCTTATCCACTAATTGGTGGTGAGTAGCATGGAGAGTTTTGATCTTTAAACCTCGAATAATGGTGCAGGAACCTATTGTGGCAGACAACAGTGAAAATTACAGATGATAGAGAACAAAACACTTTGCAGTGTTTGACTTTGTGGTCAAACAAGTTGAATTTGAATTGATTGTACATATCTTGACGTGCTCAGTTGATTGTTTCTTATTTAAAGGAGCAACTCTGAAAAAAATAGCAGCAGGGAAAATGCTGGGCTTGAATGAATCTGTCAGTTAACTCTTAGACTGCAGGTTGACACGAAGCACTGAGTCAGCCATAATTAAACAGCTGCTGCTACAGTAATCTGCTTAGTAGGTTTTAAACTGATGTAGAAAATAGCAGCATGATTCAAATTTATTGTATTGCTACAGGACAAAAAATAAAAATAGTAGTGTGTGAGAAAATGTGTTTAAATGCACCTCTATTGTGAAACTCTACTGCTGTTGATAGAAGGACTGAGATCAGTCTGTTGAATTAAATTTTAAAAAGCACCCAGGTATTTACTGCAATACAAAACTCAAAGGAAAAAAAATATGAGTCGCTGCATACGAACAAAGACTCAGGAGAGCCAGCAAAGACTTATCAAGATAGGTACTGAAGAGAAATTGCTCCACACATTTCTGGTTGTGGCTGACGCATATAATTATGTTGCTGCAGCAGAATCTGAGATTGCTGTCATCTCCGAAGCTAATGAGCAGGTTGAGAGCTAAAAAAACATGCATTTCAATTTCTGATTTTTATAATTAAGCATTTTTTTAAACAGAAACTAAAAGTAAACGAATAAGAAAGAATGCATTGTAATAATAACCATAAGAATACAATTACTACTACTTCTTTCTTCTCCTTATTTCTTCTTCTTCTTCTTCATCTTCCTTCCTTCTTTTTCTTCCATCTTTTTATTCTCTTCCTCTTCAACAACTACTATTATTAGTATTATTGTTACTACTACTGTTACTGCTGCTATTATTATTCTAATAATAATAAATATGGCTATAAGTGTGCGTTCATTTGAAGATAGTTCCAGGATTTACCAAGAAGTTGGAGAGTATTCATTAAAATGTTATTCAATTTTTTCTGCATTTTTGAGACAGTTTTGTTACAACCCTCCTGGTGATACCATATATAATTTCCATTTCATAAATAACTGATATTCTACTGCTGTAGGACCTTTGAATGTTTTATTCTTTACATAGATACCTGGTTCGTTCATAGTACTCTCTGTGAGGTACATGTAAAGAAAAAGGGAATAAAAAACAACAGGATTCATGGTGAGAAATAACCACAGAGCAATACAGCCGAGTATATTGTTCTTCATTCTTTGTCATTCTTCAGCATAAAAGCAAACATTTCCACCTTGGTGGTGGACAGGACAGAGCTGCCTGTCAAAGCTCAGTAATGTAAAGAATAAATGCTGAGGGATGCAGGGAGTGTTCAGACAGTCGCGCATTCTGTGATTAACTGCCGTTAGACTGTGAAACCTTGGAGGGCCTTACAGAGCAGCATACCTGAGAGAGAGGTAACAATCTGTCTAACAAACCTACTGTCAGCCAGATAATAAGACATAAATGGATGAAAGTCCTGTTTAACCTCTTGTCACGAGGGACCGAGAGATGGCAAAGAAAGGGGCAACAGTTTTTATCGTTTAATCATTTCCACCTCCTGTCTGTCAACAGGATTATATAAAAACTGCCAAGCCGAATTTTGTAAAACTTTCAGTGTCCTGTTCAGTTTTGGTGCTTTTATTAAAATTGCAGGATAGGGTATTGGCCTTGGCAGAAGATGATAGTCTTAACTTGTGTAACCTTACTTTAAGGTTAGACTGCTGAGCCCAGCATTGTAATAAAAGAGAGGAGCAGGAGTCCTCAGGCTGTTTTGGTGAGTTGGACCTCATTTCTGAATACACTATGTAATAATCATCTCTGACGGGTGCATAGGTTCTTTTTGTGTTCCCCCCTACTTGAAAACTAGATTATGCAACAATAACATTTACATTATTGTGACATTTAGAGCACAATGTTGATGACCTGAAATGCCGATTGCAGGCAAACTTTGTGCTCAGCATTTATTTAGAGCAGAACAAAAATAATGCAGCCACTTCACTGCTTTGATGGGATCGTTGGGAGCAGATGTGAGACCTAAATAATTCATGTTTACTAACTAATCTTGTGAATACTGGGCTTCAAATAATGAAAAGGGCTAAATGACTCACAGCAGGGACATTTCTTTATAATGAGACAAACAAATCCTTGTTCTTTTTTTTAGTATTGTATTGTTGTTATATTGTCATACATTTTAATGTTTGTGACGGCAATATGGTTTTCCTTTTCATTGAATGTGGGTCATATAACCCTACTTGTGATGACAAGTAGGCTGTTTCAGAAGTGAAGGAGAACACTTACACACTGTGTTAATCAATCTGGTAATAAACCATTCATATTAAATGAAGTGTATACCTAGATACGTCCTGTTGGCTTCATACGTGTAGTAGACTGAACTATGGACACAGATATACATATGTTTTACTAAATAAGCTTACAAATAATTGAGCCTTGCATGAACTTGTGCCATATTAGCTATCGTTAGTCTAACTATCATGTTAAAGGTACATTGCGCAGGTTTTGAACATAAATTTAGCTGTATTAAAGCTGCAAACAATGATTTACTATTTAACAATATAGTGGAGTGATGGTGTCCTTCACAGAGAATGAAGTCACACTCATTCTGTTTGTGTTATGCCCTCTCTGTTCTGTGTTTTGGCGACTGGCCCAGTTCCCTGTACATGTTGGTGCATGTGAGTCCCTCCCTTTGAAACTGTTCGCCCTTTGCTTTTTAAAGAGTGCCTCACACTGCCTTGTTAAAGCAGTGCTCCAAAAGCCAAAGAATTTAAAAATTAATTTCTAAAATTATGCTTTTTAACTAATTTATGTTCATTTTTTTCATTTCAGCTGTGAGAGTCATTGCAGTTGTTTTGAGGCTGTCCTCTGCTTCTCCTTCTCTGCTATGTTTACTATATTCCATTCCACTTCACCTTTCTCTACTTTGCTCCGCTCGGAGGAGAATAATGTTAAATACGCTGACAACAACCCATTACGGCCCTTCAGTTTATTTTATAGTACTAGCATAGACACTTGGTTGTGACTCTTGGGTACAAAGCCTTTCTATGTAACTGAAACATGAGGGGAGGAGGACACGTGGCCAGCACATCTCTTTGTTTTGGTCTGAGCTACTGGTGCTCCAGCAGAATCCAGTAGTTCTGAATGTTGCATACAAAAGCTTTAAGCTGTGACTGATGTCTGGCTGTACAAACAAGCCGTACTTTGAATGTCTTGCAAATATTTTATTATGTCAAGTAAAAACTTAAATACCCTACGTTCATAATTCATGTTCGGCTTCATCCAACACATAAATTAACTATCAGTCTGTCTTTTACATTATTATGTCAACATAGTAGATTGTTTTTCTGCAAAACTCACGCAAAGGTTTTGGTCTGTTTACCAGTGAATGATCAAATACTATGAAAAGACATCAAATAGCCCATTGTGGCACTGAATGAGTAGGCTACAAAAGATGGATCTGACAACTTGTTTGTGTTGATCAAAGTGGTGCATTGTTGGGCTCATTTTAGACGCTCATTAAATAGACATTGTGGCCATTCCTACATTAGCGTTCAAAAGTTTGGGGTCACCCAGACAATTTCATGTTTTCCATCAATTAGCCTTTCAACACCATTAGAACACAGGAGTGATGGTTGCTTTGAATGGGCCTCTGTACCCCTATGTAGATTTTACATTAAAAATCAGCCCTTTTAGAATAACTAGAATAGTCATTTACCACATTAACAATGTCTAGACTGCATTTCTAATTAATTTAATGTTATCTTCATTGAAAAAAATGCTTTTCTTTCAAAAATAAGGATATTTCCAAGTGACCCCAAACTTTTGAACGGTAGTGTATATGTTGTCCGATTTTCAAATATATGAAATATGAACACATACATGCATTGCCTCTAAACCCAATCATAGATAATGTGATGAAAACTTAAGGTGAATAATTCTAAAAGCCCATTTTGTGCAATGTAATGTTTATGTGGCTATCATACAAGTCATGTATATATTAGAATTTAGATCACATATTATAAAATCTGGTTGCTTTTTAATCTTAGCTATACTGCTATTTCCGCTTGCTAACCTGTTGTTGTTCCCAAGACCAGACTCTTGTATGTATCATGTGAGAGAATGCAATTTTTCAGTGTTAAGCCCTGCAAATATGGGTATCAGTTCAGGTATTGGTTTGAAATTGGGGTATACTTGAACACAGTGGCGTGGTGGTTAGCACTTTCGCCTTGCAGCTAGAAGGTCCCTGGTTTGCATCCCGGGATCTTTCTGCATGGAGTTTGCATGTTCTCTCTGTGCATGCGTGGGTTTTCTCTGGGTACTCCGGCTTCCTCCCACAGTCCAAAAATATGCCGAGGTTAAGTGATTATTCTAAATTGCCCGTAGGTGTGAATGCAAGTGTGACTGTTTGTCTCTCTGTGTAGCCCTGTGATAGACTGGTGACCTGTCCAGGGTGTCCCCTGACTTCAACCCAAGTCAGCTGGGATAGACTCCAGCCCCCCCGCAACCCTAATGAGATTAAGCAGTGTATAGATGATGGATGGATGGATGGATGGAAGGATGGCTGGATGGATGGATGGATGGATGGATGGAACACTGAGGCAGCTATTTTTAGATGAATGGGTCTGGTTGCTAGGTTTAAAATTTTGAAAAGAAAAGGAAATCTTAAGTGTCTGTCGAACACTTCATGCAGAGAATTTACCTTTGACTACTCAGGATGTTGTTTCATATTCTTGATTTTTGTGCATTGGTACTATATATTAGAAGATTAAAATATAATTGCATTTGCACATTTTGAATACTTAACGTATGATAACTAACATACTGCCATTGATTTTGAAAAATGACATGTAGTACAATACAGTAGGTTTTCCCTATTTGTATTTGGAAGATAATAGGCTTCCCTTGAAATGTGATACTCAATATCAAATCAACTGCAGGAAACCCTCCCATGTTTTCCTCTAAATAGGTAAATTTACAGGGACCTGGAGCAGATGGTTTATAGCTAAACAGAAATGTCACGGCATGAAAATACAATCATTTTATTGGGGCTGCCGGAATGATATCAAGGGAGACGAGTGCTGCGTTGTTCACCCATACCAGAGGCATGGAAGTCCAGCGAGCCACTTTTTCATCCTGTCTTGTGGCACTGAGCACCAGTAGGTTCATAATAGCTCTGCTTAATGAGGGCTATGATATACCTCCGCCACTTTATTGGCAGAACTTGGATTCTTTCCCTGTGCAGAAAACCATTATTCACTATAAAAGAAGCCTAGCTCCAAACAAGCCTAATGCACTGCATCTGTGAGGACTCTTGTCCTATCCACTGCACAATGAAAAAATGAGGACTTGTAGTGTGAGATAATGGGCTAGGTGCCGGGTGACTCGCTTGGCTCAGGGGAAGCACAAAGGGTGAATTTTGTGCTAAAGAGATAGCAACTTTGAAAAACGCGAACTTGATTTGATCTGCTTGCTAAAGCTCTATTTTTCTTCAGTTGAACATGCATGGAAGGTGTTTTGGTACAAAAACAAAACTCTTCATGCTCTTACCACTTCCACTGGAGACACACTTTAGCTGATATCAAGAGTAAGAATGACTATGGGCACCAGAAAAATGCAACCCTATACTTGGAGATGTTTTTGTTTATTTATTTATTGTTTAAATTTGCAATTCATATAACCCCAAGCTTATAAGATACACTAACTGGAAAATAAACCGAATTTGCAACATGATGATCACTGTAGTTAGCGATGGTTTTTTTGGGGTTTTTTGCTGTTTTTCTTCTGACTCTGCAGATTTCTTTGCTCATGCATGCTTTGTCTTAGGTGCTTTGTATGTCATTTCTTGCTGTGCTGTCTTAAGCCCTATATGGAAATTCTCTTTTCTGCCATTGTGGGTTGTATTTAATTTTTGCAACATGTGGTGAGACATTCCATCTTCTCATCTTTCCTGGAGTTCACGGCCAAGACAGGCTTTGCAAACAAATGCTAATCCACCACCAGCTACACAATGGAGCCCAAAGCTTCCTGATCCCTCGTATATCCTTTTGAACAACAATAAATATATATTTTTTTTCTTCTGAGACTGAATAAGGCCTTCTGGAAAAGACTAAAATCCACTCTCTATTTATTCTCCACTTTCTTTTCTTAAAAAATAGTTCAGTGCCAGTTAACATGTTGTCTCAGTGGAGGCAACAACAAGGCTTGTCTTACACCGACTCTTGCTTTTTTCATCTTGCACAAACCCCCACATTTTTTGTGTTATTTAGTGTATATTTTATTTATTACCCCATCCTGTTATATGACGGAATGAAGGGGGTAAAAATAGCTGCTGAGTGAATATCAAGATTTAGATTTTGTCTTTTATTGTATGAAATTCAGACCAACTTATTCTACATTGGGTTTACTAAATCTAAATCCATACTACATACAAAACACAGTCCAGTGACATGAAATACAAATGTCTGCAAGTATAGCCTATAAATGAATACGCTACTGAATGACATATGGTAATTTCTATAATTGTGATGTGGTTTTAGAAGCTACAGTAACTAATGTGATACACCAATACTCTAACAGACATTGACTGTTAAGTTGAAATATGGAATTTTATTTGTGTTGTGGCACAGGTTTCATATGGAACATTATTGACTTCACACTAATCAACACATTTGGTACAGAAATAACATGAAATCTTAAGCTACACAACCATTAAGTGTAAATGGGACCACATATTCCAACCTCTTTAATGCATTTGTATAAGGTTAATTAGCTCTTTCCAGGGGTAACATCCACAAACCCTTGCTATTAATGACACCGGTGGCTGTGACGTGAACTGCAGTCAGCATCCTGCCAGCTCACACTCATGAATGAGCAACCAGGGCATTACGCATTACATATACAAGACTGAATGTGATTGACTGTAATCAAGGTGATAAATGATGTACTCAAAGTTGAACCATTATTATAGCTTAACCGTAAACGACAGTTGCGAGTAAACTGTGTAGTCTGGAGGCAGATCTGACTATGCAAGACTATAGTTTGACTAAAATTTTCTCCCTGTTTTGACCCTCAGTGAAACAAATGTTCTTCTGATTTTGCTGTTACAAAGATTAAGAGAAGCACTGAGGCAAAGTATTCAGCAGCATTTTTGCATAAATGTCACATCTTTTTGATTTCCTTGGAAAATTCATCCCAAGTCCTTCACACAGAAATCAGTCCAGGCTTTTATAGGCAACAGAGAAAGTGTGGGAGGGTTTATTAATGTTACATTACAATCTGTTCACATAGTGGCTATAAAACAGCAATTAATGGCTACATGTAAAATGTTTCAAATACTTACACATTTTCATGATGTATCACCGCAAAAAATAAGTCAAAATTCATTATTTAAAGAGCTTAAAAGAACTTTATTGAAAGCTTCAGATTTATTTTAGCTCTTATCATGTCACTATAAAGTAAGGAGCATGTTTCTATTTGAAAGGCTTGAGTATCTCATTTCCTGTATGGAGTAAGTTATCATGCCACGAGCAATAATTTCTCCTGCTTCTAATAACTGTTTAAAAGGATTAGGTTGCAGCTTATCAGCATGAAATTGGAAGATAGAATCACATCTGTTTCTCAAGGTTTGCTTTTGTCGCTGTGTGTAATTTCAATGTACAGAGTTACCACACATTACTCTTTGGCAGATTGTGTGTCCTGCTGAGAAGCATCAGAATATTGTCACATTGTCCCTCCTGCTGGTGAAGCCTGTGGAGAAGGTTACTATTTTCAAATGCATCCAATAGATGTACTAAAAATAGTTTCTTTGTCAGTAAACAGTTTCTCCTTTGAAGAACACACTTGAAGACTCTTGAATGACACAAACTTGCTAATTCTACAGCAGTACATTGTCCTAACGGAGGAATTCTACACTGGTTCAGCGTTTCTTTAACCCATACGTTTTGCATCAGTATGCGTCCATATTGTTTTTGTACTTTTCTAACTATGCTGAAGAACTGCTACACTGTCATACACCCTAACTTCAGAGATCAGAAGATTTAAACTGAGCTGGTCTTGACAGAGCGACATAGCGATCTGTGTCACGTAGGTTCTCTTTCACTCTTTGTAGTTTTGTAATTGTGTCTGGCATTGCATTCTGAGGGATACATGAGGTGCTCGGTGTGTGGAAATCATTTCCATTTATTGAAAGTGAAGATTGCCTCATTACATTTCTTTTCAGAGATGTAAATTTAATGAAGCACCGTACAAAAAAGGTCACGACTGAATGATTTGCAGGAGCAATATCAAAACCTATTAAAGTATAATAAATAAAGAAAAATATTTTCACCAGAAAGTGGAGCCTTGACAGTGAACCTCATACCTGTAAAATATTAATATATGCGTGTTTTACTGCTCAAAGTCAGTCTTTCGAGCCTGTATGCAGAACGCTGTTGATGTATTATACCTTCCTAATTGGTATGGGGGTGATGCAGCTCATTAGGCGTTGGGGAAAAATTATCATTGACAGCAAGTCACTAATTGTTCTGTTTTGCTTAAGTAGTTTTTCAGACCTGGGACCACCTTGCACCAACCTCATCTTGAACCTTTCATGATCTCCTTTTTTAGATCTTTTAAACTGCATTGAGATCTACAATTAGAAACATTTCCAAATGACGTCTGGACATAATGTGACTTCCGGGGGAAAGATTAATGCTGTCATCTCAACAGAGGAGATTCTTGTCATGGTAGTTTTTGTCTGTAGAAGAAAAGGCCAGTCACTGCATTCTCTGTGTTGACACAGCATGGTGATTACAGCAATTTCACTCTGACTGCAGATGCCAAAATGCGTTGAGGAATAATCTCCAGAGCAAACTCTTATTCTTCTAATAGATATGTCAGCGTAGTGCCGACAGGACAGGTGGTAGACTGGAATGCAAACTGTTCCACTGGATGGTGGCCACACATCTTACATGCAAGCTGTTGCGTGCTGACAGTGAATAAATGCTCCGTACACAAAACCATCATTGTGGTGAACAGCAACACTCCAAAACAATTAAAGATAAATTAATAAAAATTGTGCCGTTTTGCCAAGAGGAATTTTTTGTCTTTCGTTTTTGCTCCAGTTTTATTTTTTGGCTTATTCATTTCCTATGTTCATTTCATTTACTCTTAAATGAAAAACCACACTGCTGCTGATGAAAGTTTGAGCCATACACCTCTCCTGTTTGGTAAGTGAATTACTAACCATAAAGACAAATGGCCAGCCGTGGCAGCAGATGCTCTGCTGAGGAATGGCGTAGTATTATTGGATGTTTATTGGAACAAGAGAAAGGGAGGGAGAGATTGAAAGGGTTGGGCAGTTTAGAGTAATTCTGCACAGTACTGCTCTTTAATCTTCATTTCAAGGCAATTCACCAACTGCTGGTGATCAATAGATGATTTCCCCCTACAATGGCTTTATACCAAAGCATTATTTGAGCCTGACACACCATAAAGGCATCAATGGGGGAAATCTGTTGATCCTTTCAGCAGTATTTCACAGCCAATGATAAAATTGATTTAATAGCAACAACTGATAACCTCAATACAGGATGCTACGACAATTTTGCTTTGGGTAGAAGAAGATGGCAAAGAACATACATCTGAAGAAAAGTGAGTCTGAGAGGAGAGTAAAATGCCTTGTTCCATTTAAGCAGTGTAGTTCTTTGTTTTTTTTCCCTGCAAACCCTTGAATAAAGTCAAACTAAACACACAAGCAGTTGACAGTTATGCTTGAATTTACTTTCTGTTTCTGTAAATGCAGTGATAAAAGCATATACATGTTTTGTTTCTCCAAATCACATTACAAAATGACAAATTGAGGCCGCTGGGTATTTAGACAGACAAGAGAGGACGTTAATTCCACACTGGTGTCTTACTTCCCGAAAAAATGTCATGTCTCCAGAAGTAATTGCATGGATCTGAATGTACTTGAACAAAGCAGTGCTCATATTTATGGATTTCAGAATTTACAACTGTCGTAAAATTGATAGTGTTGGACATGCACATTAGCTGCACAAATGAAATCAAACTCATATCTGCTCTGTGGACAACACAGAGCAGATATCCCTCCTCTCATAAACGATTCAGCGTGAGCACTGATAAAAACTAAATTGATCCCTCAGTGCAGTCAGCGTCCTGCCACTAGACCATGACAGTCTATGTTGAGTCCTGCACCTCAGACCACTGGAGTAGAAAGAGAAACAGCATGTTGAGGAAGTGGTGTGCTGATTCGTAAACTAACAGAGGAAACATGTCTGTAAGTGCAAACAACCTGGAACAATTTCAGGGAGAAAAAAATCGTTTTTACTGCTTTTATACACAGTTTTTAATTCCCCCAAAAGCTCAAAGTTGTGTTTTATGATCACAGAAGAAAGTGTTCAGTAGGTCTTAGAATGAGTTAATTCTAGCTGTGATGTGCACAGTTCAGGAAATGCTTTTAGTTATCCATCAAGATGAAAATGGACCAAAATAAAAAAATTATCAGTACTATTGAGACCTGTCACTTGTCATTTCACTGTTTTTCTGTTTTCTTTTTGGGCATATTTTTTACATTTCATGTGTAAATCTCATTCCTCTGAGGGTTTACATTCAGTCAGCCTGTTCAAAAACAACCCTTTCAATGAAAGAGAGGAAACTGTCTACCTCACAATAGTTTAGATTGTGTTGCAGCAGATCTGTGGCATAAAGTAAGAACAAAACTTGTTGATGCAAAACAGAGGGTGTGATCTTAGATTTAAATGGACTGCTTTTTCCGACCGTTTCCATCTTTCATGTACGCTGCCTGGGATTGTTTGGTGAAGGCGGGCCTTCTACGACACCTCAAGCATGATGGAGGGACCACAACCTTCATGCAGTGATCCAAATGGTTGGAGGCTCCTCATTAATATAGATGGGGTTTTTATAGGAATGGCTGTTAGGCTAAATAATTCAGAGGGTTCAGGGAGACATATGGGCTGGCCCTTTCACTAGCACAGCTAACTGAACGCGTAAATTCCTACTGTGGGGCAGATGAAGCAGAGGCACGAGAGGAGAATCTGGTGTGTATGAAAAGAGGAATGGCATGGAGTCATGACAGCCCTAAATCATGAGCTGTAATAATGTCACCAGGGTAGCAGCGGCCGTATACATAAACATCCACAACAGGGTGTTTATATTTGTAATTTGAGGACGGCGGGCTGCATGTATACGGCATGTATTTGCACGTGATGCATACAAATACTGCGAAAGGTGCATGGTATTGACCTCATTCTAATCTGTGTGCATGATCCAGTTATATGATGATATGTTAACCAGGACAGAGAGAGAGAGCACAAACAGCTGTGGAGACCGGAAGTTAAAAATAGCAGTGAGAATACTGCTAAATTTCTGTCTGAGCATGTACACATTTGATTGACATCTCCTCACAGATGACAGACTGCTGCAACTCTGCAGACACAAATTCAGCAGCTTCTAACCTCACTTTTCATCCAGCTGGCATGTTCAAAGATGTACAGACATAGCTAATATCCACATAGGTCCTTTAATTTTTCCTTCAAGTGTTGATATGTTGTCATTATTGTGCATGAAGGGTTTTGTCTCTTGTATACAACAGTAGCACAGGAAGTGTGAATATCTTCCAGACAGCAAATACCATTAAGTTGGCTGTAGACAAATGCATCTATCAAAAAACAGGTGCTCTTGGTATCCAAGAGTAAATCAAGAAAAGAGAGATCCTGCACTTTTTCTTCAGAGTTTCATTAGAACCTGTTGGTTTTTTTTCTGTGTGTATGGCTGTTTGTGACTATCTGATTGTTCATGGTGAATTTGCAAGTTCAAGAAATAATGATACCTGATGATAGAAATACTGACTTGCTGCTGAAACCAGAATCAATGCATCTGTGAGCTGCCACTTGTTTTTATATTCACTGATGAGGACTGAGTTTAAATGTGAAGGTGCCAAGTCCATTTACAAAGCAGCATGCCTCTGTATTTTTTTGGTTATGACTTATTGATCACAATCTCTCTTTTCTTAATTTGAACATTTTCAACTTTACTAAAAGTAATATAGAAATACGAGTGGAAGTTCTACTTTCAAAAACTCAAAGAAGTATTTTGCCAATATAAAAATGCAAGTAAACATCTTACTTTCAAAAACATACCTAAATATGCCCAAGAATTATTGACAAAATCTACTAAAATTAACAAATGTGAAAGTGCTCATTTTACAGAAGAATTTAGAATATCTGTGTAATAATACTATATTGTGTAATTATTCGTAATGTAGGAATAGAAAAAAATACTTTTATTTTAATTTTTGGCATTGTTACTTTTGATGTTTCTGTTGTGATGTAAAATCTTTAACATGTACCAACTCAAAATTGTACTTAAGTACAGTACTAAAATAAATTTGTAGTTACATTCCACCTCTGGAACACAAGTGCATCCAACCTGAAATCTGTTTTATTTAACAGGCAGTTTTTATGTTACAACCTTGGAGAAATCAGAGGGTTTTGTTTTGAAAATTTCCATTAGTACATTAGGATTGTATTCAGATTTCTTCCTTGTTCTAACTGCTGATATAATTTCAGCCTTGAGAGACAGATGATTAGCTGCTTTTTTTGTTGTTGGTTGCACAAACTTGTACACAGTGTTTGTCTCTGCAGTTTTAAAGAGGAACCCAAGTGTGTTACTGATGGAATATTTATCTTTCTTTAACAGGGTTCCATTATGCTGTCATGCAGTTTAAGATTATTTGAGGTCCAGGAACAGGCTGCTGTTATGCATAATGAGTTTCTTCCTGGGTGATTTAAATGTTTGTAGTAGATATGTGCTCATCTGAATTTCAATTATCAGATTCTAGTGGAGACTTTTTCCATCTGATTGTTTGATGGAGCATGTCCATAAACTCCTCAACTTGTCGGGACTAATCACAGTAAAGTTGTGGTACACACATAATATATGCTAAAATACCACGTCATCTGAAGATGCGCAAGCCCTTTAAACATTTATAAAGAGGCAGAGTGATGGTCTTGTTCAAACAAATTGAACAAGCACATCTTCATGGGAGGAGGCATTGTAGACATGCATAAACTGTTAATGGCTTTCCTTCAAGATGACCAGCTTGAGTGTCATCTTTTGGTGAACATTATCAGGGCGTTAGTGGTTTGCCTTCGGCAGCTGCTGTTGATGAAATATTTTCCTGTCAGGCTACAATCACTGCCTAAACAGTGCACATGTAAATACATTGCATTGTTGTCCAGCTGTTTGATTTTATGTTGCATGATGGCTGTCTGTCAGGACTGTAGCATGGCTTTTAAAAAAAATTACAGCTTGCTGATTTCTCACATATGTCTTGCTGCTACAGGTGCAACTATAAATGACAGGATCATGCATTAGTCTTTAACTCGGAAATTTCAGTTATAATTACATTAAATGTTAAGTTTCGATGCTGATCTCTGCATTCACTCATTTGCAAGCATTTGTGTAAAATATATTATTCATATTATTAATCTGTTTGTGCTGTTGTTTTTGGTTGATATGTTGCTCTGTAATGAGTCACGGACAGATGAGGAACAGGACTTAAACATATAAATGATTAATTTGAATAATTTCTTGTCTGTCACCTCTCCTTCCATGTTTGGTCATGCAGGTTGTGAGCATCAGCAATGCCAAACAAATAGACATTTAATGGTCAAGAGTGAAGCTCAAACAAACAGGAAGAGCTAAATGACACACTTCCAATGCAGTGCATGAGCTTTTTGTATGATTTTCTACTAAAAATATAGGAATGACGTACCCTTACACTGCCCTAGTATACTTAAAAAGGACAGACTGGCCTCAAGGATGTTGTGCCAAGGCTTTTTTTTTTTTTCCGAACTCAAAAGATTTTTGCTCTTGTCATCTTTTAGGTGTTCTTTTATGAATATGTGCATTGACCAATGCTCATAAAAAAACAAATCCAGAAACATCCGGTAACAATGACTGAAATGACCAACCTTTGTTATGCTATACCTGCTACTCAAAATACTTCAACAGTCCTTAAAAATATCTGAACTACTCTAAAGCATTTTCAACCACAGTGTATTTCACTTGTACAAGCCCTGGGTGGATGAGTCATTCTGGCAGTGTGTTCTGAGGTTCTAAAGATCCATTCAGTGCATGATGACACACAGATAAGCATTCAAGTGAGGTTTGCATTGATTTCAGGACGGCTCACACTCATTTCTGAACCTTTTACTGTGCTGGCTTTCTGGTGAGGTTCACTGTATTCCTTCTGCAGTCATGTTAAGGTTAACTTGGGGTGTTTAGAATTTTGTCAGATTGCACAATTCAACAACACCCTCCTGTCTACAAATAATCATCCTAACTGTTGAGAGGCCATAAGCCACACAGCAAACCCTTCCCTCAGATGAAACTGGAGTACGATTATTTCATAGTAATTACAAAATTTTTCTGACTCAAGTCAAGGGAGGTCCAAATGAAATTTCTGCTACAGGCTTGCTCTAATGGGCCACAAAACGGTGTGAGTTGTCATTATGATTTATTGTAGTGCCCAGGAAACTCCCCACCCCTCCTTTCTGTCTTTTGGATTTAATTTTTCCTTCCTGTAAGAAGTGTATAAAAACTGGTTAGAGTGGGATGTGTAGTGCCATACATGTTTCAGGATGTCTTAGTGAAAGAAATACAATGAAAAAAAGCAAATGACAAAACAAGCAATCATTTGTTTAATTCTTCGCAGATGTATATTGGGTTGGGAAACCATTTTTACAGGTCAAAATACATGCATTATATATTATTCATGTCATGAGAAAATACAGCCTCACATAGCAAGGAGGTAGTTTAAACTGGCCTAGTTTTATTCCCTTTGTCATTAGAGCTTTGCTGCCTCCTAGCTTCATCACTCACAGTAAAGCCCTATCTAGTGCCAGCGTTAGTTGACAGAAGCCTCATCAGTCACACAGAGTGAGACACATGTGCATGGAGTTAAGATTAATGAAACACCACATACAGCTATTGGGACAGCCGGAGAATATTTGAACAAACGGCGGAAACCGTAAAGTGTCCAACCACAAAGAGACACAAAAAAAGTGTTTTTGACCTTATTTATTCAGCAGTACGCCAGGATCCAGCTGGGATAAATTTAATCTACACTTACCACAGCCTTAGCATCTGGGTATGTGTCGTTGCCACAGAGAAAAGCAAACACCTCGGCCACATTTAATGTTTTTCTCCTGGGGAAATAATAAAATGCCCTCTTGCTGGTAGGAGAAGCAGAGTAGAAATATTAAAGTGATATTTCAAATGAGGAAAACCATTTTATTTTCAGCATGTATTCCCTAAATGATCTCATGAGCAGTACTTATTAATTTACAAAATGGGGTTGTCAGCGTGATAATATTACCTTTAATGTGGAAATATTCAGATGAAGTGGTGTTTTATCCATGATATGCAGGAAATAAAATTGAGGACAATGCATCCTGGGCTGATAAACCATCCATGCATGGAAAAAATTGAAGAGGGAAATGCATTTCAGAATCTCTATGCTTATTGTGAGAGTAGCATAGATGGTGGATAGTGAGAGTTAAGAGAAGTTTTAAAATAATTCAGCAGTTAATTCTTACAATATTTAGGGCATAACTAATTATTGGTATTTTGTTAATGTACAACACTGGTTAACTGTCTATGATGTTCCGCAGCCACACACCAGGTGGCTATATATTCACTAAGGCTGAATGTTGCAAACTAGCAAGGTATAAAGTGGAACAGGTGACAACTTGTAGCACAGTTTGGCTGTATTTTGATATAGAAAATGAAAATTAGGTTGTATGTAGGTTGTATCAGAGTAAGCTGGCATACTAGAACGTAACAATTCTGCCTTCATTTTTAATGCTATTTAGAATACAATGTGATTATTGAACAATGTGATTGATGGTTTTAAATGGCTCTTACTTAGATGCAGTATTTTTTTGGGACACTGTTTAATCTTCATGATTTAACTGTGCTCAGTTTTGACTGTTTTGTGAGTATCTAGCCTAATTTAGATTTCTTTTAACTAACGGGGAAAAGTCATATAGTAATTAATACAAATTTTCTTTAAAGTTTGAACCTGTATCATACTTTTCATGGCTCATTTTCTAGCCTGTGTTAGTGTATGAATATGTCTTCACTGCTATCAAACTATGCTATCACTGACACAACCCCCCTGCTTCCTGTTGTTGTCTAAAGTCTAAGTCAAGCATTAGCACAAGGCTATGATTTAAGAGTAAATAATCCCAAGAACCTTAATAAAAAGCAACTGGGCATCTTTCTTTGGTTCTTGAAGATGTTTCACCTCTTATCTGAAATGCTTCGTCAGTTCTAAAAGACTGATGAGTCCTACACAGAGTTTCATCCCCAAAACCTTGACTAATGGTCCATAAATGATCCCAGAGCTGCATACCTGGAGGTGTGAACTGCTGTGAATCAGCTAGGTCAGGGATGATTCAAGATGCTAATATAGGGAAGCTGTTGGAGAAAAATCTCAAGGCTGCATTGTAAGTAGCTGATAAGTGGTGCTGTAGACCCTCTCCTTTGCTTTATAGATAGAAGTTTCAGTTTATCATGTACGGCTTTCTTCACTCCTCTGCCATATCATCTGTCTCCTCTGTCCAAAATGTCAACTTTGCTGTCCTCAGTGGATTGTATGTTTCTTCACATGCAGGTACAGTTGTATAGAGTGTAATTCTAAAGAACTGGCTCCTCTGTGGTGAGCCACATGTTTGTGGATCCGTTGTTTAGTTCCTCCTATATATAGGTCTGTCCATTCCTTTCTGCATTGGACTGCTTTGACAGTGTTGCTCAGCTTGTGTCAGTTTGTTTCTTCCTTAGGGTGAATTAGTTATTGTCTAAGAGTGTTGCTGGGTCTGAAGTGCACAGCTGTGTTGTGAGTGGAGAACCATATATACATCTGGGACTCCCCATCAGTCAGTTAGAACTGAACAAACTTCTTGGATGAGAAGTGAAATGAACCAAAAAGAAAAATCCAGTAGCCCTGGCCTAAAGCTCTTAGGACTACCATGACCTAGATGACTGATAGTCTACACAGACTAATGTGTAAATACTTTTGTAAAGAGAGATCATCTCTCAAGGCAGAGACAGAAATAATTTATCACAAGTGAAGCGACTTTGAGACGAAGCGTTTAGCATTGGGAATCTGTGTGGCATCCATATAGACTGTTTAAGAATGACAGTTTATAGTCTATTTCATGTACAAAGCAGTAACTAACACTTGCTGATAGTTACATCTGATTTCAGTCTTTTGTTTAGATATGAGCAAGAAAAAATATGACAAACCAAGAAAGCCAATAAGATTGTAGTGTCTGTGGGAGCAAACAAACAGTTTGCCAGATTTTTCATTTTCAAAGCTCCCACATGTTATAAGAATACTGTCTGATGTCTTGAAAATAACCATAATAAAATCAAAACATTTCGAGGAAAAAACTTAGAATGATTGATTTTCGTGGGAAGTTGGCTTCAAGCATTTTCTGACGACACTAATATTTTACTTTGCACTCTTTGGCAAAACTGTCTAGATGAAACAATGTTCCTTCTGTGCCTTCAAAAAACAGCAGGTTCCACCAATCATGCATCCAGTAATTTGTTGTGACTGATGACAAATGATGTCACACCACTTCCTAACAGATGTACAGTGTGTCTCCAACGGAAAGTGTTTATCAGACAGCATGCAGACAGCATGGAGAAAAGCTAAGAGTTGTATTCATATTACGGTTTACTTTTTTCTAAAGTCGTCTTGCATCATCAACCCTTCAAAGGGCTTCTTGCAGTCACAGCGACTCTGCACCTGCTTGACAAGTAAATCAGCTTCCTGTGGTGGGAATTTTACATGGCAGAGCTGTTTATCCTTAGCCATGACAAAAAAAATTACAATATTGTACATAAATGATGTGCCAAGAATCCCAGAAATGGTGTGGCAAATTCAGCCTCCTTCAATAAAAATGATCACAGTAGACATTCGGACACATAATAAAAGGAAAATCACATGTGCACATAATTCTGTTGTTTACAGCCCCATTCCTGTTAAAAGTTCAAGTGTTAGATTTGTGGTATTATAGTAGTACATGCTCCTCATTATGGCTCACTGGGACACCTGAATAGAGTGAAGGCATCATTAATATGAATTTAATAGGTTTGACCTGAGGTTCCCGCTATGACAAGACGACATGTCAAGTGAAAGTAAATTCTATTTATTGATTGCTTATCATGTTTTAACTTGCCCAACCAAGTCAATAGAATTTATCATAGACTCACCCTGTATAAATTATAGCTTAAGCTTAAACGTTTGATGAAGAGGGATCCTATAGTATTACCAGGCTTTTATTTCTACATCTAGTAAAATACTGCAAAAGGTAAGTGGTTTTCTATATTCTGTAATCTGCAAGTGACAATCTGTCATTTACTAGTCTATTCAATATTCAATTAAAAATGTATTTGCATTGTAGTTTACAGCTGGAACTGTATAGAGAAAATAAATGATTAATAATTTATTACCTCCAATAAATGCCTATTGAGAAAATTATGCCAATTTTTAGCACACTAACAATCACCAGGAATGTGTATTTTTCAGCTCAAAATACTGCAAAGCTGGTTTGTTTTTACCATGCCTGTAAAAATCCTGTTTTTTGTCCTGTTCTAAAGTGGCAGTTTCCGTGTCTATAACTTTAAACACAGCTGAGCTGCAGTGATCCACACCCCCTTCAGGAAAAAGACTCTCTCTGCATCGGTGTGTCTGTGCATTTAGAAAACGGGCCGGAGTGGTTCACTGCGTGGTGACTTTGTGAGACAACATTGTAGTTTTTAAAACAATATTTTCGGTGCAGAGAGGCAGCTTGAAAATGTCTGACAACAAAAATGGAAAAATATGTAAATGACCGCTTAATTAGAAATGCAGATGTGTTGAAATGCAATATGTGGGAGCACAGAGAGAAGCAAACACAAGTAAAGTTTAGGTTACACTGAAGCACAACAGGCAACATTGAGACATAGCAAACCACCCAGTCCTTGTTTATGAGTTTACAGTTTCCACCATCTCTGAATGTCCAGCTTTACAATTACTATAGAGCTCAGATCTGTGAGCATAGAGTCAAAGCTAATGGTAACGTGACACCAGGGATCATTATTTTAACTATTAATTAAAGTGATCCACTCAGTCTCCACTTACTCAGATGTTGGGAGCGCATGAATACTCTTGTGTTCACTCTTGCAGGCAACAGTATAAAATTATCTGTGCTTTACAGATTCTGAATGTCTCACCTCGGAAGCAACAGGGCAGTACATTGGACAGGATTTTGTTAATTTTTGGCTGCATGATTTATTGTTTCTCAGTCTCTACTTACCAACTAAGCAAAGTTCTAACCAGGTTGAAAAGCTGGGAGGCCATTTAGTTAAGAGAGGGACAGAGGAATGGCAGTGGTATATGTTTTCATATTCTCACAGCTTTGAGTTAACACTTCCACATTTTAAAGACATACAAAACACAATAAAAATAGATTTTTCCACCCAGCGGGACCTTTAACACTAGAAAGAAGTGTGTGCTACTGTATATATGCATGTGTCTCAAAGGCAGCACAAAAAACAAAAATGAGACCAAATACACTTGATATTTATGGTGTACTTCTTAACAAATTATTTTTTTAAATAATAAATCTTAATGCCATATTTGTTTGGACAAATTAGCTCCATGCAAGGCAAAAAAAAAAAAAGTAGTAAAATTAAGATCTTTGCCTTTGCAGAACAAAACAGCAACAGCTTTTAGTTTGAGGGATCAGTTTTGAAAATTAGAAATGCAGTAGTTTGGCGACTTTAGCAGCAGGGAGGACAGAACTTGAAAAATGTAGATTTCCTCCTGGGGCAGTCTCCTACACAGCAGAGAAAGAGAAACAGTTTTGTATATACCACTGTTTTGCTAAATGTACAGAGCAGGGGATTCATTTGGAACACAGAAGGCTAATGACAGTGCTGTATCAGTGATCACCCAGGTGGCAATTTCTGACCTGCAATAAATCCACCAGGATAGTTTCACTGGATCTACTTTTCATTTAGAGCGGCTCATAATTCTGTCAGCCTTTATAGATAATATGATATTTTCTCAATTTGTTCAAGGCTTATGCTGCAGGTGTAGCTGACTGTATTGATCCACCATTAAACCGAGGTTAAGGTTGTGGGTAGCCTGATTACTGGTGAAGCTCATAATCCGGAACATGCAGGATTGTAATTCTACGCTCCGTTTGACTTGTGTTCCATGTTCATGACAGTTTCTGGATAGTTGTACTGATATGGCAGCATACTGAAAAAGAACAGCTCAACCTTGAGATCTTGACAGATTATAGCGAAATCTATTTTTTCCAGCCCTTGGACAGCTTCTCCTCTCACAAATCACCCGACTTTATGATTTAGGAGTGAAAATTATGGGATTGAAAGTCCTGATTCTTTCATGGCAGTACAGGTCTTAGCTCTGGGCCATCCCCATATAAGATGTTGTGTGTGTTTGTGTGTAATCTAAATGTGACTTTTCAGTCTTTATAAATCATGCTGATAAATTATCCAGTAGTCTCTAGGTACATTCACATAGTGTAACTTGAATTTGTCATTCCATACAAAGACAGAACACTAATTACTCTTTAACATTCTACATTTGGTACATTCTGTGATTAAGTGATTTTTAAATTTGTCCATAAATGATAAATTACTATGTCAAGTTGACGTGTTTAATAGTTAAATATCAAATACTCCAATGGGAGAAGCTGGAATCGGAGAATATTGGGAGCTTTGCTTTAGAAATCATGTGCACAATTAGTTGCTTATTAAACTAGTCATTCAACTCAATCTAAACATCTGATTTCTGGTACCCACGTCGTTGTTTCTGTGTATTTAATAACAAATTAAGTTAACATAGCATTTCCTTTTTTTAGCTTAGAATATGGTATTGATTTAGAGAATACAGTAATAAGGACCACTGATAATGGTTAGGGCTGAGCAATTTGGGAAAGATGTGTAGTTGTGATTTTTCTAACAGATTTTGTGATTTCATTTGCAATATAAGATGTTAAAGTCAAGCTTCAGTTCAGTATTCACTGAGCATTGCATTTAAAACATGTGATGGAGTCTTGCCACATGAGACACAAGTAGAAGTGTAACTGTCACACAAGGAAGACTTTGTGAATTTTAAAAACCATTGACATGACAGTTTAAACTTTAGGTCAGGCGTGCTGCATACAGGAACTCAGATCCTAAATTGCAGCCTATTGCAATTTGCTCCCTATGTTTTGTTTCAAAAATTTGAGCTTTAATAACAATGTCGAATATGTATTGACATTGTTTTTGTTGCTAATGAAACATGCTACCCAAAAAGAAAAAGCCACACATTATTAGCAAAACAGTCTTTTATTAGAAATATCTTGTATAAAAATGAACATGCTCTACACATTTTTATTTTTTCTATAGATAGTTCATAAATATCCAGGCACTGTAACTCTTTTTTTATCTTTCTTTTTTTTAAATAATTCAGTACATAAAGCAGACATGATCAATCCATTTTAATAACGTACATTAACTTGCCATTTAATTTCAGTCAGCACTTACATATTCTATTTTTGTAACACAGACAAAGTGTTTTAGAAAAATAAAGAAGGGGAAAGGGGGGTTGTGGCAAAAAAAAGCAGTAAATTATCATATTCACAAACACAAACAATCCCACAAACAATACTTTATCAAATGATGAAAAAACAACATTTGCGGCAACACCTTAGACTTGTTGAAGCTGAGAGAATCATTGATTAAACCAAAAATATTAGTTATTTATAATCCTCTGCAGTAGTTTTCCTTCTGGACATTATGCCTTTCTCTCAAATTGTTCACATGACTTGTTATGGGTTCTGACATGCAACATACAGACTTTTGCATTGCTGAGGGTAACATTTAATGAGACAAATTCCAGAGTTACTGTTTTTATGACGAATACTTCAGAGACTGGAGACAGAAATGGGGTTTACACACTTAATTATACATTTTACACCTGAAAACAACACCATGAAAGATCCATGGAAAGAATGGCAGGAGTGATTTAATGGGCAGGAGTGATTTAATGGGTATGAGGCACAGAATGAAGGCACTGGCCCTTATTTATCAAGCAGTTATTTAAACCTTCTCTAATCTAGAGGATTATTTTTTTGTCACTGTTATTGTAAAAATCAATTAATGTAGTTGCGGAGCAGTGAATACGAAGCCTGTAGAAATTTAAAGCTGTACTGAGGAATTTTCAACCACTAGGGGGTAGGGAGACGCCAAAACAAACACGGAAACCTGAGATGCCACACCGACATGATATGCAAATTAGCTAACTGCCTTTTTGCGCATCCTTTCTAAACAGAAAAACATGGGTAGGATGTTGTTGATATATCCAATGGCCTTTTAGCTCAGTTTTGGTTTCCACCAGCTCCTGTGAGAAGATGGGTGTTCAACCTGCTAGATGCTAAATTGGTCCCTATGTCCCACCAGTAAGGTGGGACATAGCGACCGATTTAGCATCCTAGGTGGGACATTGTGTCTGAAAACCTTTGCTGGAAACAAGTGCTTTTTTAGTCTGTTGTAGTACATTTTATATTAGGGAACTGGCGAAGACTCATCCAATTTATTGTTTGATTAAGCAAACAAATAGGGAGGAGATCATTTACAGCATGCGTTGAAAAGTAAAATGACTCCTCATACTATGCATGTCATACTCGTTTTTGACATTTTTTTTTTTTTTTGGCTGTTCGGTGGAGCTCAGCTTGCATCTTCTCTAAATGGGTGATGATGGTGATGATACTGAGCAGCAACATGAGCCTAATTTTGCATGAAAATGCTATTAAAACTCTCATTCATCATTTCCATGGCAGCCTCCAAATTCCTGACCCAGAAGAGGAAAACAATTTGTGCATGTAAATCTTTTGCAAGGAACACAGATCACCCATACATCTACCTCACATTATGTTATAGTGTTCTATGCATTTTTACCGTCCTATTTATCATATACCATCAGGATTTAATGATAATGAATGTGGCATGACATTAGTAATTCTGTTTTTTTTCCTCTCCCAAAATGAAGCATTTCATGAAGTCCTCCAACGAGGGGCCGAACACACTTTTGCTCCACTGCTGTAAGAATTCAGAATGCTGCGGACAAATTTTTTGCACATTTTTGAAACTGTTATATACACAGGGGTGAAAAAATGAAGGGCTTTTCATTTTGGCGAGGGTGCAATTTTAAGTAATCTACCCGCTTGACTCCACAAAGGCTTCAACAAGTGCACGATAAACAAGGGCCACTAAATCTGGGATGTTTAAAGTATGAGTTGTCAAGTCTCCAAATCCTGGCTGACACATATGGAATGTGATGTAAACCACAAAGATATTCCATGGCAATTTGTGTTTATTTTGGCTCCTTTTGTGTTTGTTCGCTCTTTATTTAGCAGAGGGTAACCCAGTGGGTAATGGTCCAAAATGACATCTCCACTGTGAATGACAACCATGACAAATGTTGCATTCCATAGACGTTGACAACACAGCACAGTACACGTGATGCTCCCATTAGCATGCTCTGGGACTGTACACTATTGGTTTGCCAAGAGGATGGTGTCATCATAATTATTATGGAACATTTATAAAACAACTGGGGCGACCCACTGCTTTATCTCCATGTGTTTCGGATATGGTTAGTTTGTGAGGAATACTGAGTGTACTGTAGTAAGGCATGTACAGTCTGAAGAGTACTGCAGCTTTCAACTCCAATGATACCTGTAACCAAAAATAATTGCTATATTTTTTTTTTATGCTGTTTCATCTTGTCAACTGCATTTGACAAAAACAGAACACTTTTCCCCTGTTTTTGTTGAAATGAGACAAAGGATTTAGCTTCAGCTCGAGAACTGAAACTGTGTGCTATACACTTCAGAAGAAAAACCTACTGTAGGCTCCAGCTGGTTCAGTCAGCCTGCATCTGGAAACGTCATTGATCAACGCTTGCTCGTGACTTAGAAAGGGTGGGAAGAGGAAAATTAACTGTCCAAGCTCCTTTACATCTCCCACCTCCCTCCTGCAATCTACAAATTTTTCCATAAATTTGGCATTTAAGCCTTTACCTGATTCCCTTGAAAAATATGACATCCTTTGGAGTG
The DNA here is from genome assembly GCF_022539595.1 of Amphiprion ocellaris. Taxonomy (NCBI): domain Eukaryota; kingdom Metazoa; phylum Chordata; class Actinopteri; family Pomacentridae; genus Amphiprion; species Amphiprion ocellaris. The sequence goes on from NC_072773.1 coordinate 23,052,009, forward strand.
ACAGATTCCCATCTTTCCACCCCAGTCCTCTCTGCTGCAGCAGCTTGAAAGTTCTACAGTATTTCTCCAATATTCCCCAGAAGCAGGTGATTTCTCCTCAGGCAGGCCTTTGCTCCTCTTCCGCGGTTCATCTCTGTCTTAGATGGCATGGTTACTGTAGCTTATGTATGTCTGCTTTGAGGCCAACACTGCAAGTGAAGGTGTAGGAGACAGAAGAAAAGTGTTAAATATGCAACAGGTGAGATTATTAATTGGCACAGTGTGGAAATCTTTAGGAATCCAGATTGTTGGGATCCAGATTGAAGTTGAAGATATGAAGTTCTATTTATGGATGAGTTGATTAAACAAGCACAGGTGGAGCTAATCATAATAGCAGGGTGCTAATGTAAAATACTTTTGACAGGAACATCTCCCATCATATTCCATTTAAACTGAAATATGTCATTTACTGAAGACTGTCAAAATGTGACTCAAGATTCAAAATGAACTGTTAGTGACCTGTGGATTTATATTTATCTCTAAAAATGCAGTTTAATCTGGGACACAAACCATCCTACATTAAGTGCAACCCAGAATTTCTATAATTCACAAAAGAGCTACTGTGTGAAATGTGACTTGCAGTCACAGCTTGTATAGCTTGTTGCACAGGTTGCATTGTTTATTTTTGGTTGGCTTTGTTATTGTTGGCCTAAGACTCATGGTTTTCCTTTGCGCTCTTTAGTTTTTGTTTGAGGTTCTCAATGTGTAAAAGATTGTACAGTCTTCTTTGGAGATCTACTCCCTCATTGGACATTAAACTCTTTTAGTTCAAGTTAGTGGCCCGAATGATCAACAACTGCATTATAACACATGGTTCTTTGCTAAAATGTTCATGGATTGTCTACATAAAATTGGAAAGGAGAAATCAACTATGACTTTCAGATTAAAATTAAATTCTTTCATGTGAGCTGCTAACAGTGATTATAGGGTCAAGAACATTTTCGTCAAATCAACACTTTCTCAGTGTGATGTTAAACAAAAAGTGTAATCGATGTAATGCATTTAAACTAATAATCAGCAGATTTTCTTTTCTTTTAATAATGATTTAGTCTCTGCTATATCAATAATTAGACTACCCTTCACAATGTATTTTAACTCAAAATGGCATCTTTAGAGTGATTATTTTGTCTAACCAACCCCAAAATCCAAAGATATACAATGTAAATTGATATAGAACAGTGAAAACTTCGGCTTTTCAAAGGTACAAAATCAAAGAATATTTGGGATTTGTGCTTGAAATTTCCTTAAATGATTAATCAGTTAACAAAATGGTTAGATTTTCTGCTCATTGACTAATAGTTTTGTATATATTTTAGTCGATTAATTCATCCATGAACTAATCTATGCAACTCTGCAATAAAATTCTAATGCTGACTGTTAAACAGTAACTGGAAAATATGATATAATAACACTGCAGAAACTTTAACACCATATCACCAAGAAGCTTTTGTAATTTGGATTGATGCAGATGCATCACAATCATTGATTTTTATCAACAGTTATATCAGGTGCATGTATGCAACTACAACATTTGTGAAATTAGAAAAAAAATCTGAATGTTTTTCTCGCAATCAATTATCTATCTTGCGAGGCAACTGGATTTCTGCAAGATTCACAAGATCACAAACAAAGAAGAAGATGGAAAAATCCATCCAGTAGGCATCAAGCTAAGTGCTTGTGGCTGATCCACAGCTGGTTTGGACCAATCAGAATCCTATGAGCTACTGCTGGCAGGTATGGCCATGTTTAGGCATGAATTAGTGTGTGATAGATGGTGATAGGCAGATGGTTTCTCCAATCACCTGCCAAGTTTTATTTAACAAAAAACTGCCTGTTTCTAAACAGTTTCCAAAGGATGACCTCACACATGGTTCTGTGTAGCAAACCATCTGGCATATCCAGTTAGCTGATTATACCATTAATTTGTCTCCAAAATGCATCATATAGCGCCACCAAGCATAATCACAGCAGTATTATAAAATGCAATAGTAACCATTCAAATGCAAGTCTTTTATTACATGCAAAGACCTGAGATTTCTGTGCACCAAGCAAAGCATGCAGCAGTCAGTCAGTGAACTAGATTTTTAATTCCAGTAAGTCAGTTAGTTGTAAAACTCTATTAAGGCAATGTGTGATCTGACCTGGCACTATAATTATTGTCATGAATGTTTGACAGCAGTTCCCATTATTCTTTTACATTCATTTCGTGCTTCTTGGAATTTCACATCAGTTTCGAATAAATGACCGAAGGGCAGACCACAGTGACCATAACAAGCCCAAACTGCTGGTCAGATGTGACAGTCGTTCATACATACAGTACCTGTGTATATGTGTGCCTTCATGCTCATCTGCACACATATGTCTGTGCGTAAGCGTCAACACGTGTGTCACTTTGTACAATTAAAGTGTCCTCAGCGTGCATGCTCAGTGGTGGTAATCACACTGCCAATCTGCCAATCTGCCCACAGCAGCCTTGGCTGATTGAATATGTCAGAGGGGATGAATCCAATCAGAGGACAGCGGCAAGCCAGAGCTGGGGCAACAGAGCTGCAGAGGAGGGGTGTAATGGTAAACACTTCTGTATATTTGTCAGTGCCATGTTGGGTGTGTGAATCGGGGCGGTATTCTTGCCATTTCATCCAAAGCATCTCTTCCAAGAGAAGCATTGATAAATGAACCTTATTTGAATATTTATGTGCTGCGAGGCCAAGATAAAGAATAGATGGTCCAGAAAGAATTGGAGCTGGCAGACCCATCTGTCTTTTCCTGTTCACTCTTATTGTTGTTGTTGTCCCATTACCACAAATTCCTTCTTTTGTCAACAGTGAAACAAATTACAAGGGACATATGGCTATCGCTTGTCTCCTGCACTCAGGCAGAGTGGTGTCATCTTCTCACATTTACGGACTTTACCATGCTGATTGGCCATACTACAGCATCACACACTAACATTGTCCATCCAACTTAATGTCTGTTGGTCAAGGGGTGGATTTGTGAGTGTGTGATTACTGCCTTGTGTCATTCAGGGTGCTATTTTTTTTTTCTTAGCTGGGGCAGTCGGGATGCTTTGTGCATAATATAGGCAGGCACGAGTGTTGTGGTGAACATTAGAAGAAATTAACAGGAAAAAATGTGGTCACAGATAATAAAAAGGGTAAAGTCATTTTCTAATCAGGTTACCTGAGAGTCTAAAGTCCCTCACAAGGATCCCCTCCCTCAACACAGTCTGATACATAAGCACAAAGAGCAGTTGTTAGATACACAGTTCAAACCAGAGGGTGAGAATCAACACCCATAAATCGGCTCTATAATTGGATGAGATACAACAACTCCATTGCGAGTCAGTGGGGAAAAAAAGCCATACATGCAAGTGTGGGCGCAGGATTCTTAGTCCTAATACACACATCATTGTATACTGTTCAGCTTGTCAGAGTATAAAATCAGGACCTTCAGTAATCAGAACATGTGGGGTTGCTTGATTAGAATTAAGCCTGCCCCCACACAGGGACTGCCTACTCGTACACTTTATCTCGGTGATTGAAATATCCTCCATTCTAACACTGAGCTACCCTTCTTTTCGTCCCTTTCAAAATCAGAGTCGTGTGGGCACCCTGTCACACCTCCTGATTCACAGATCCACTATGGTGCGAGTTAGGGAATAGAACTATTTAGCTGTCCCATGTTTCAAAATGCAGGATAATCTCCCTGAAAGAGGAAAATGCTTCCAGTCTTTGTTTAATTTCACATTGGATAGGTGGAACATGCAACGTTTCTTTATTAGTGGATCTTTGCTGATCGATTATACACATTAGCCTGGCGTTTATTAAGAAGATAATTCCCTGAATAATGAGAAATTCAGAAAGAGTCCACAACTATGCAAATTAGAGGATAATATGACACCATTCTTATCAGCCCTAAATATTCACAAAGCTCTGTGTCACTTAAAACATCTGGCATATTTGGCCCTGAAATCACACGTTAGTTTCCAACATGCTCATATAATGCTTACTCATTCCCCACACTGCTAAAATAAATGCAAAATCAATTACAATTCAATATTTTCAATTCAATTTTTGACGCGTGTTCTATAACTGCTAGAGCTTTCCTCAGAAATATGTGTCGTGTGAAATCAGCTCTTGTTGTTTTTGTTGTTTCTGTCTCTTCTCTTTATTGAAACATGCGGCGTGATACCAACCTTGTGTTTCAAGACTTTCACACAGTTCAGACTTGGCCTCTCCGTTGGGCCTCAGGCTGCCTTTGGGGTTGAACTTGTTGGACATAGTGGCTGCAGTGACCACAGCCTTCAGGCTGCGTTTGCGCTTGGGTACGTTCTGCTCTGGATGGAAGAGAACCACGTAGACCTTAGGCATGTAGAGCATTCCCAGAGAGACCGACGCACTGAGGCTGACAGAGATGGTCAGGGTTGTGGTCTGGATGTACATCTGTAATATAGAAATGACAGGAGAGATGAAAATATAATTATTAGTTGAGGATGTGCAGAGTGATGGGAAGAGAAGTCTCTGGTCAAGCTGAACAAACAATAGTAAGGCTTGTGCTGCTCAGAGTCTGCACAGTTTCAAAACAAAGTGTCTATCTTACATTGAAAAAAATAAGTTTTCCATGTAGTACTAACACGAAATGACTTAATATGTTGATACAGTAATATTAAAGGATATTTCTTGTAAATCACATCTTCTTATGTATAAAAACACAACCTTGAACTACACACAATCAAATATCTGCCACATAATGAGACGCACTGATGGCGCACAGCACCTTTTATTCATTTTCTCTGAGTTCTCTTCTTTCTTGAGCTTTCCTGTCATTGCTGTGCTTGTTTATTTATGATATACATCTAATAGATGCGCCCCCTGATGGGTGTCTATGTAGTCTGTGTATAGATGTTTCTACCCTGAGGTTTTAGACAGCAGCGTACGGATTGTGTGTTCTCTGAAGCTAGTGACAGCTGCAACTCACAGCTGGGTAGCAGATATACAGCTACAGGCAACAACGAGGGAGTGGAGAGAAACATCCTACAGCATAGCAAAAGTGTGTGCAAGTAATTTTTCATTTATGATAATCATCCCACAACTCATACACGATCCATCTTTGATTTGTTTATGTGGGAAATGTGATGAGTCATGGCAGGGGGCTGCAAATATATAACGAGCAGATCACATTTGACATTCACACTTGCGTATGAAGTGTATTATATGTGCAGTAAAGGTGGACATAACCAAATAAAGACAGCGTATGGAAAATTGTTTAAAATTGTAGTTTCTTGAATATATAATTAAAACCAAAACCAGACCAAAGAAATGCTTGTTTCATCTTTTTTCAGCACTGCAGCGATAAAAGCATTAATTAGAGAAAAGAGGGTATGAAGAGAACAGCTGACTTTGCCTCTTCTCTGAAGTTGATGAACACACGGCGATGAGTGTACAGTGGAAACACAGCTGGGAGAAGTTTTTCAAAGAAATTTGCCTGGGGTTTTGTCTGACATTACATTTGCAGACATCAGAAATAACTGAGCTGCTTGACATGAGACTAGCCAACAGGGCTCTGAACCACATGTCAGCTGTTATAGATGATGTTTTCCAACATGCAGTGATGACATATGTTGCTTGTATGTGAACTTGTACAGCATTTGTCTTGATTCAAGGGTTATTACAGAGTTCTACACACCTTACAGTGCCATGAACATCGGAGTTTTAGGTAACTGTCGGTATCACTCTCACAAGATGGCATTAAAAAATATATCATTACGTTTGACTGTCTGCGTAGCATCTCTTTAGCTTTGTAAGTGTTTTTGTTTACCAAGACCTGGCATTCACGACGATCTATGTTTATGTAATAAGCAAAATCTAAAGAGGAGCTTTTCAGAATTTATGCCCCCTAAAGCTGTGTCAATTTAGAAAAAAAAAAGATGTCAGCAGAAGATGGAACTGATACAGCCTTGTGTTCCATCACACTGCAAAAAGCACATGGGAATTCCTTGGTGATAGAGGGGGAGTTTTGTAATCTCCTGAGAAGATTACACGTGGCCTGGGGTGAGTTCGGAACAATATTGCCAGCCCCCTGGAGCACAGAGGGGAGTCACTCTGTGAGGGCAGCCAAGACCCTTGTCCACTTCCATCGGCCTTGGTGACATAAATTTTCCCTGACATGCTGAAATGATTGCCAATCTGCTCCATCGGCACAGTGTAGGAACAGGAACCGTTATGAAGTTCTTTAAAGCAGATTTGCCTCTTTTTGCCATTCCTTGTCCAGACAGTGCTGTTACTGCTTAAGCATGTAAACAGTAACACACTTTCACGGCACACTTTGATGTTGGGTTTTTGAATATAGAGGAAACTAAACAGAAACGGAAAGAGATTTTGACATGATAGTATTCCCACCAGGACAAGCCAAAATTGCTGATGGGTAAAAGTTTCAATTTAGTTCAGTTTCAAAATATTACATATTGCTACTATTTCTTTGCATCATAATACTTCAGAGTAAAGGGTCAGATCATAGCAAAACAAAGAAAATCTTACTTGAATTAGTAACTGTGCATAATAACTTTTCTGAATAAAATTATTTTTGTGATATTCTTATTTAACAGAAAATAAATCATATTTAAAAGTTTGTAAAACAATGCCTAATTAATAAACAGAACACAACTCTTCTGGGAATATAAATATCATTAATTGCTTCTCTGAAAGCCAGAGAATAGAACATTTCCAGCTGCTTATTCAACCTTGATAGTGTGATTCATTTTGTGATGTAGATAATGTGACCTTCAGTCTTTGTGATGGTAACACAACAGATCTTTGATTTGTGTAGGTGATACTGGGATCTAATGCAATCTATTCAAAGCAGGTTATACATGTCCTCTTTAATGATGGAGGTACGGGTTAAATTACAGAAATTGTTTGTATCGTGGCTCCTTCATAACTGGATGAGTTTACATACATGTAGCGTTACTAACTGTTGGCCACAAAGAGGGAAATTATGCTAATGGAAGCCATAAAAATGTGTAATTTAGAAGACTGATAGCTTCCAAACATTTCCATGAGAACCCCAAAATTTTCTTGTGATCACTGATTTACTTCAACCGTATTTTATTTAAACTGAAAATACAGAGCGTGTCCTTTCCTCAAGGAGCTGCTTGCAGACTTTTATCCACAAAACCCAAGGTGTTACTATCACTTTCCTTGTATCAAATGTCCATGGACACATATCCACTATATAACACAACTCTGTCAAGTTGTTGACAATTAAATGTATTACTGTGCAGCACCACCACAGACTTCCAGTACTAAGGCTTCTATTGCATAACTATCGCTATTTTGACTTTTCCACTCTCTGCTTTTTCAGTGTACACCTATGTTGCGCAACCTCAAAATTAGCACTTGTGAGAAGTAATTTGTGATTCACTTTCAACTGACAAGAAACATCAACAGCCACAGCAATTTTATGCTACTTCACAAACATGCGTTGTCTATTTCTGTGTGCATGAATGTGCAGTGATTGACTGCTCGGTATTTTCACCCAGTGATGCTGAATCAGACAGACACACAATTAAAGAAAACATATCCAAGCGAACTTGTGGTGAATGAAGTATCCACACGGGCTGACTCTAAGAGCCTTGTAATCCCCACATTGGAGCACAAAGCCCATCAGCTCATGATGAATAGTGGCAGCATCCACAAACACAAGAGGTTGATTCGATACAATAAACATAATTTGAGTGGCTATTTTCTTCTTAATGAAGCATACAGAAAATATAAAAGAACTCTTAAAAGGAAACCGACATGTCACATGAACAAGTGAATTTAGAGGGCTTTCTGCCATTGTGCTCTTTGTAACTCTTGCGACTGTAATAGCACTTGACAAACTGGGGTTGTCATCTTTGATTTCATACTTTCACCACTTTTCAAATGGATTGTTTACCTTTTCTGCTGATTGCGAGGTTCCAAAGAAGATGGGGATGAAGGCGAGCCACACAATGCAGGTGGTGTACATGGTGAAGCCGATGGGTTTGGCCTCGTTGAACGTCTCGGGAACCCCTCTTGTCTTGATGGCATAAACTGTGCAGGTGACCATCAGCAGCATGCTATAACCCAGCAGACAGATGAGAGACAGGTCGGATATATCGCATTTCAAAACACCACGGGACATTTCAGGATTGGCTGTGCGCTGGTCCTCGTAGTCGATGATTGCTTGCGATGGGTCGACACCAAACCAGATGCACACTCCAAGGAGCTGCACTGATATCAGGCTGAATGTGATGACTAGCTGGGAGGCCGGGGAGATGAATCGAGGGGCACTGACTGACATCTTGCCCTGCTCGAAAATTCTGTAGATCCGATTCGTCTTGGTAAGCAGTGCCGCATAGCTTATACTCATACCGAGGCCCAGGAAAATCCTTCTCAGGGAGCATATCACCACATCGGGAGTGGAGATCATGAGGAAAGTGGTAGCATAGCAGAGAAAGATACCTGTCAGCAGCACATAGCTCAGTTCTCGACCTGATGCCTTAACAATGGGCGTGTCATTGTAGCGTACAAAGGTGACGACGACTAACAGGGTGGCCATGATCCCCAAGACGGCGATGAGGACAGGGATGACTGCCCACGGGGAGCTCCACTCCAGCTTGACAATGGGAATGGGAACGCAGCCAGTATGGTTCTCGTTGGGCCGCAAATCAAAGCGGCACATCTTGCAGGTGTAAGTGTCTGCCTGATACTGGTAGCCATCACAGTTCTCACAGTGCCAGCAACATGGAATTCCCTTAACAGTCTTCTTGCGCTGGCCTGGACGGCAGGGTTGGCTGCATATAGAGGAAGGGACTTCTTGTGTTCCACCAGGCCATTGCATCTCATTGGTCTGAGGGGGAAAGAATAAGAAAAAAGATTATGTCTGCACAGGATATGTATCAGCCTTGTTTTTTGAGCTGTTTAAGCCCCTGGAGCAAGAGTGTATTTTTAAGTCTATATCACTGTATTGATGACATCTAACTACAATGACTGCATATTCGGCTTTTTCCAAAATGTGCTTGAGCCCAACACTGGACATGAACACCTCCTGTGGTGACATAGACGGAGCACCAGAGTTGCTGCTGCTGCTCTGCTAATGTACTGTTTCTGTGCGGACATGATGTGTCTCTCCAAAATAACACTGTTTTACTCATAGGCACACATATACTGTCATCTATCTTTTTCATTATACTCCATCTGGACAGTGTCATAATCTGAATTAAATAGCTCTTTTAAAATAGATTACAAAACATTTTAAGGGTCAGTCTAGCAAGAACATTGACACAAGTAACTACATATTGTTTCACCAGTTAGATATTAATCAATGCACGACACACCGCATGAGGACGCAATTCAATTAACAGATGGTAGATTAGTTTACACGCACAGAAGTGCATGATAGAATGAACAAACTGCAAATGGGATATTCGCCACATGAAAGCAGCAATCTTTTTTTTATCTAGACATCACCGTGTAAACGCATCAAATCCTAGCCCAACAGGAAATTACTTTGCTGTTTAATTACTTCCAAGGAATGTTGCATTTAATGTGAGGAAAGACAAGCAAAGGGAGTCGAGCTGCGTAACACTGCAGTCTCAACACAGTGCAGTGCAGCATCATGTGCCTGTGCTGTTGCACTGTCAGTATTTATTTTTAGTACAGCACAGCACAGTTTGCTTAAGATGCCTTATTAAGAGGAATAGGGCGTGGAAATAGATAGAGAATATTAAATTATTTAAATAAACATCTGGATAGTTTAGATGATTGGTTTTGTGTCTAAAGAAATTCCATATGGTGTTCTGGTTGTTCCTTAGAGAGCAATGCGGGTAAGTCAATCCCTGTGCAGCAGTAACTCAAGGCCTTGATGTCTGCAGTGATCCAATACCACACCTACAGTGTGTGCATCAACAAAATATGAACACCTGGGGGCTCATGTATATTGCATAACTACAAAAATGATGCATACACATATTTTTATGCAAAGTTTAGTATTTAACACAAAGTAGTTTTGATGTAAACATATGCAACACTGCAGATTGTGCACTCTAGGCAAATGGAAATGTTGAAGAGGAAACTGGTGGTACTGTATCTAGTAATGATGGCAAATGTCAAAATAAGGTTAATGCAATAAGAGGCTTTTTACTCCATTATAGACCTACTCATATCAGCATAATTGCGAGTGGAAATGCTGCGGACCATACTGTGCAACACACTCGGTACAGACCTACAGCATCTGTCAGCCTCTATTTTTTGCAAATTGTGATGCCAAACAGGAAAAGGATGATTCATTGATATTATTCTGTTGACTGTTACCCTATTATAAAGCCTGACATAAGCAAAATATGTTCAGCAAATTCTTTGATACCACTGAAAAGTTAAGATGCATAAATGAATTTCTACTGTGTTGCAACACTGCAAATGTTAGATGTAATGGTTGCAAGTAAAGAGGCTGCTTTGGCTCTATTAAAGTAGATTAAACTCAAATGAGAATATAAATTTTGAGACTACATTGGCTTTAATTCTAAATAATGGATGGCTCACTTTAGGGCAATTTTCTTTTTCCAATTCCTCCATTCAGTAGTTTTCATAGTTATGGCACTGATCTTTCCAGTTGGAGAAGCTACGGATTGTAGTTTCAATGTAATGTATCGTTTTTTTCTCAAGACTAATTGAGCTGAATCAGTGATGGAATTTAAAATATGAGATGTCTAATTAATTATTTTCTTGGTTAACTGTCCAAATTTGACACAAAAATCTGTCACTCGTATTACCAGAAAACTCAAGCATGGAAATCTTCTCGACCTACTTCATCAAATGCATAAAATATTCATACGTCTAAGTGGAGCTGATCTGTCCAGTGACCAATGATCTTGTACTCTGTGGTGTTATTGGTGATCTGGTATTGGTAGATTTCATAGCGACCAGGAGCATCTCCATTCACGTTGAAGACCACTGGGGTGCCAGCGATGCCTAGGGAAGATCAAAAGAGAAACGTGTTACTTCCGTTTTGAAGGACAGACTGTAACTCAATGCTAGTGTTAAGCAGTACAGTAAAAACTCAAGGTCTTCCTGCCCTGAGACCAAATGAGGTTGCGAGGGGACTTGAAGCCAGTGCCGTTACAGTGTTAATGATGGGAGCAAAATAGATGATGACAGGCATGTTGTCCTGGTCCTTTGAGGAGGGCCAGGGCTGCTGTCTGTTCATGTTCCCATATCATTTCACACTCCTTCATTCTGCTTATTGCCCCATTGCCTGTTATCCACAAGGTCTCCACTCAGAGTGCTAATGAACGACAGCACTGATTTTGATTACCACTCTGAGGTCTCTCTCATGACTGACTCCGCTTCCTGTCTCTGAGCCAACCTACAATCCCCTCTCGAGCTTCATAACTTGCTGTAAAATTGCACTGTGAGGGAACGAGGATGCAAAGATTTAGTGATGAGCGCTTCTCTTAGGATAGGAGCAATCTTTATTTGAGCCGACCAAATTTGCTTTGCCTTCTTTGATGCAGTCACCTGCTACTCAGCATTACAGGGAAGAGGAAAGCACAAAAATACTCTTTTAACTTGCAGCAACAGAAAAAGGATGTACATCATGTCCAAGCACTTGACTGCATTAGGGAGAGAGTTGATCATATTCCGCAAGTATTGATTATGTTCTGTCATAAGAAAACAGGGAATTATTTAGTTGTTAGTGTTTTGTTCCCCTTAATAGGTCAGAGTATTGATTGTTGATTGTGGTTTGAACCTATGAGTCAGAGTAGGAAACCTGTGAGTCATTCTTTGAGGCCAGATGTGTTTTTGCTCTTCTGCAGATTTGTCAAAAGTCTCATCAACAATCTATAGGAGTTAACTGCATTAGCATCATCCTGATGAATTATCTGGAGGGCACGTTGGAGACAACAGCAGGCAGTATTACCAATTAAGAAGATTTTCTTGGCCATCTCAGCAATAGAAGGAATTGAGTGGGATGTATGTTTCTACTAATTTGATTGCTGCAATCGATTAGTTTCACCTCTTCACTTGCAAAAAGATACTGCGGTTTTCATGCAGAGGCAGCAAATATTAACAAGATGCTTGTTTAATAACCAGGTCAGATCTCTGAGGAAAGACTTTGTCAATACCTTGAGAACTGAATTAACTGTACTGTTGTGGTACTGGAGGAAGTTTGTGCATGAGACAGTGTGTGGGCGCTGTATTAACATGTGGTTTCAAAGGAGAGGTACACAAATGTATGAACATGAATACTATTTACTCATTGCATTTGTGACAGTGGTTGTTAAACTGAACATTGTCTGCACTACTTATTCAAATTAGTTCAATTCAAATTCCAAACCTCTTGTTTTTGTCCCTATTTTAAGGCTGGTTTATTTGAGATGCATTTAAAGCTCTAATATGCATTTCTTAAAAATTAATCATGTTTTTCAACAAAACAATAATTTTCATTGTGTCACAGTTGCTTCCTAATCCTTTCATTCTGTTACAAAACCATTAGCTAAAGCCATGAGAAATGTGTTTGCAAATTTTAAGTAAAACTTCTACTGTGAGGAGTGTGGAAATGACTTTGGTGGATAATTTTTTTTCTCCCAATACAAGTTAAATACATAATTACTCCACTTTTTTTAATAAGAAGAATAGCTGCAATTTAAAAATACTAAGACATTTATTTTCACTATTTAAGGGGGCAAATTCCTTAAATGGTTATTAAATATTCAGTTTGATAGAGTAGACGGTAGACAACTTCATAATTGTAGTATCTGCAGAAAAAAATACACATAACTTATCCACATAATCAGCATGTTCTTTTCACAGTTCCTAATAATATTAGCAGTGTTTGTCCAAATGACTGTACCATTCACTACATAGTGATAGGTAAGGACTTTCTCGGGTCACAAACAAATTACAGGGATAATCAGACCTAATGAAAACAAGTCAGCTTAAAATGATTATGTTAAAACCCTGAAGTAACATGAAAACTTTTAATCACAACTCATTTAACGGCACTTTATAATCAGGTTTGTGTCTTGTAAGGCTGCTTTGTAAAGCAAAATGTCTGCAAGAAAACTGTACCCGACCTAAATGTAACCGGCAGCATCTTCCCTCAGCATCACAGGGATTACAATCTTAATACCGTGCATCAATAAGTATCAGCTTTGTCTACAATATCTCCAGTGTTCAGGTTTCCGCTTTCCTTTAGTCAGCATGGATGCCTATAGACGATTCCCAGAATACACCGGGATCGTATGGACATTCCTGTTGGGTTCCAACAGGCCTTTTAAATTCTCCATTCCTTTGTGGCGATAGACTCTTAAAAGCAAAGCAACCCAGGCAGTATTCCGGTAATGTGTAGCATTGATTTTCTAGCCATCCCTGTTGTAAACCCTGTGGCTTCAGTGCTGACAAGCCTTCCAGTAATCTAACGCCATAAATAAACGAATGCATAAACAATTGAAGTTTAATTCTGTAACACGTCTGCTGTTCAGCACTGGAGATAAAAGCTTTACCCCAATGATATGAGAATTGATCTGTCTTGTGGAACTAAACAAGTGTGACCTAAGGATACAAATTCGAGCATTTTCTTTTTCTTTTTTCTTTTAATTTTACACAAATGTGAACTGACCTGCTTACATAGTAATAAGCATGCTCAGGAACAGGTAAACAATGTTTTGACTTTGAAGATGGGGCCTACAGTAAAACACAGCAGAGCACTGCAGAGTTTCCTTTCAAAATCCATTAGAGAACAAAACTAACTGCTGCACACATTAGTGTCATGTTAAATTTTGTTATCCCCAATGATAAAGGTTATGTTGACTACGTTTTTTTTTTTTTTAAAAATCATCCATACTTCATTTGTGTTCTTGATTTCATATACTTTGAAACTGTATAGCGTACATCTAGAAACCTAAGCAGCACTAAGGAGGAAAATACTATAGTATGTCTCATATTGTAACACAGTTTTTGCATTTTACCAAAATCCTCTTTAATCTAGCAGCCATTTGATCAGCTACCAACACCTACAGTCACCCTGTGGAGACTATAGACCACCATCTACCTTCAGTGAATTATTGAAAGACCTGATTTAACTCCAACACAAAAAACATTATTTTCCGGTTCTACATATGGCCATGATTTTCCACTGCTTGATTTAAGGTTTGCTTAAAGGTCCAACACTGTACCACTTTTCAGAAAATATATTAAAGTAGCACATGTTCCCAGAATGTTCCTTTATCTTTTCTTTTTTTTTCACAATACCTGCATCACCTCTGATTTTAGCCCTGTTCCAAACAAGCTGTTTCTGTAGGTTTAAATACAGTTGAGCTGCTGCTGTCCACAGCCCCTTCAGGAAGAAGACTCTCTTTGTGTCTATGGTTGACAGCATGTAGTAAAACCACACAGCAGCTGTCAAGGATTTGAGTGTGTGAGACCAGGACTTTCTATCGTTCAACTTTCTCTCTGACTCATCATGGGCACATTAAATAGCACAGAATTTACAACAGAGCTGTTGTTTTGTTTTTTGTTTTTTCTTAAGCCGTTGCAAATGACCATGAAATGACTGCTGGTTAATATGTAGCGATAATAGGCTACGTTTTAGTCACTGTGTCATTCTCATTATGTTGTCAGACAATAGAGAACGATAAATATGTAACTGAGAACAGCTTAACTGAGAATTCAGCTGAATTAAAATGAAGTAGTATATGTGAGCACTGAGAGCAGGAGAGAAGTAGTCTCGCTAGCCAGCCCATTCTGTAGAACATAATAGTCTGGTAGCACCATGCTATTGTTGAAGCACATTGCCTTCAATATTAAAATTAATCCACTGTATTATTAGTACCTCAGATGTTAGTGCATGAAGACTCTTGTGTTCATTGTCGTAGTCAACAGTTTTGCTTGTGGCTGAGACATTTTAGAGTTAACAGAAGCAGAAAGTCTAGGTAGTAAACACACCTTGCAAACAGCTGGCAGTCTGGAGAAGAAACATACAAAGTTTGAGATGGATTACTGGTGACTATTGGTTCTTCTGTTGCAGCTCAGTAAAATTCTCACTGGCTTGTAAACCTGAGAGGCATTCTAGTTGTGGAGGTGCTTGAAGTATGGTAGAATTAAACATCTTCATATCTTAACAACTTTCACTCTACATATCCAAGTTTTGTATAATGAATTTTCACCATATGGGACCTTTAAGCCAAACGGACCATTCAGCAGCTAACTGTTCACCAGTGACTAATTTTAGAGTAGGGAACCAAATTTTTGTTGGTCGTTGCAAGATGTTCTGTTTGAGAGGTGTTGACACAGCACCAGATTTTTTGCATGAACAATCAGAAGTCAGGCTGCTGGAGAACTGACTCAGTTCTTAGTTTTGTCAGCTGTCTTGCAGACTGAGCAGAACGTTGATCCAATTTCCTGCATGGTTCCTGCTGGTAACTGCACTGAGGTGGTTATAATATTGCAGTAGTATTCTACATGTTGAATTTTACTGCAGAACAGATCATAATTTTGTACATCTTTCAGCCAGTTTTACCTCTATCTTTGTATTTGTATTAAGAGTAGGGAACCTTGTCACGTTTAATAAAACTACCACTTGATGGAGGTTAAGTGAGTGTGATTTAAAGGAACAAATATTAGCTGTTCGTAGGAAACAGTAAATCCAAGGTCTCACATGTTTGATTCACTCACCCATCCATGGAAACCTCTTCCCTATGAGATTTTGCAGCTCTAATAACGATGTCAGCCTCATTCTGTCTTTGCTTCTGACAGACAAGAGTTACAATTACAGCCGCCAAAAGTCGTTGCCAGGTGAGTGCAAGCATCCCATGTGTAAGGAATTTCAGCAAACAGTCTGTCATTTTTCTTGGGAAGACAGTTTCTGGAGCCACCTCCTGCTTAATTTGTCTGACAGTGACAACTTTTACACACACAAAAAAAACATTATTGAGATTTATTTGAAAAAACAGAGTGTAGGAATTGCTAGTGCAGGACCTGGTCTCTAGTTTCTCACCTGCAAACACAGAGAGTTGTGTTCTGTGGGGCGCCTGGCCAAGCTGCTTTCAGTAATGCTCGTAGCTGAATTCTGCAGAAGCGTTTTACCTCATCTAGAAGTTCCTTTATCTTTTTTATTTCCTGTTAATTATTCCTGTCAGATACTTGGCTGTGGCATGACTGGATCCCTCTCCAAAGATCCCACTCTGCAGTTGAGACTGTGTCAAACCGCTCGTGTTGCATTCTGCTTGATTTCATGACCCTCCACTCATCTGATGTGTAATTAGCTCAAGCTGTTCTAACTACGAACACTGACCTAAATTGGACCCCATTCTACAGGCATTTTTATGGTGTCTTCACAAGCCAGCAGGTTATATTTGTGCGCATGCAGTTCTTGTGGCTTATTTTTTTGTGTGCATAGAGGCCTGTAATTAGTTGTTAAAAGTACATCTTATTTGTTGGAATGTTATAATAAAAGTGTTGCAGAATTATGATCTGAGTGTAAACTTTGCACCTTCTAAATATTAGTTTGTGAACATCTGCAGAATATTTTATCATCCCTTAAGCACTTTAATTCTCTATTGGGATTTCCAACGCCAGTTACTGGAGATGAACACCAGAACACAAACGCTGTGGTGGAAGTCATAATATGTAAATAATGTAGGTACTTTATGCACATAGAGAAACGGGAAAATAGCAAATGCAGTCCAGTTCTTTGTCTGAGGTCAACTGGTGAGAGACAGTATTTCTCTAAATGGAACTACTACAGTTGTATAAGTTTTACAGAACTGGAGGCTAAACTTTTGCTCTCTATTACATGTTAGGTGTTCAGCTACTGCTTTTATAGAGAGAGATAAAATGCAGGGGTCATGGCCGTGTGACATTTGTCGTGTACACACAAGTGTTTTAACTTATACCTATTTCTGTCTCCAGAGATAACTGCATATTGCATTTGCCAGGAACAGAAAAAGAACTGAATTTAAGTTTACATAGGACAGCCACTGGAAACCTACTGATGGCCGTTTCTGTTGTGCTGTCTGTTAACTCTCTTCCCACTCTCATTTATGTACAATTTTAACCCAGCAGCCCGTGCACTTCAAGCAGGAGATCTCCTGCGTGGGCAATTCACTGCTGACAAGATAAGGCGGGAATCTCACAAAGCACAGTTCCTGCGCATCATCAGCTCTGATAAAACATGCTGTTCTGCTGCTGATTGTCAACCCTCCTACAAATCTCAGCCTCTTTTACTTGCCGGGAATAATTTACATTCAGTAGCCTGATAATTTGAGGCCACTGCACACTCGCAAAGCCTCTGCGTGAACATGTTAGTGAACCCAAAAATAGAACGCACAGGTTGCTTCAGATGCCACCACAAAATGCTCCAGAATGAGTCAACTGTCAAATACTGTTTGTGTGTACTTTATATATCTCATTTCATAGATGTATTTCCTGGAACTCACTTGCTCTTCTTGTTTTTCATGTAAACAGAAAAACTGGCAACAACAACCAGTGCTTTATGTGCAGTATGCATGCAGCTTTACGCCTGCCCAAGTGGAAGCAGGAATACACACCTGTAAAGTTGACATTGCGGATGTATTTCAGCAGCAGTGTGCCATTGATAGTGTCCATCTTGGAGCAGAGGCCAACTTTTCCAGGACAGAGGTCTTTGTGCATGTTATGTAGAGCGTGAGCCATGGCATAAACGGCATCTATCACAAACTGGACCTTCCCCTCCTGTTCGTAGGATGAATCTTTCCCAATCCGCTCATGGTCTAAAAGAAACAAAGCAAAAATTACAATACATGAACTTACATCATACAAGGGACTGGATTGGTGAATTGATAGATGCTGATTGAATTGTGATACTAAATTAGTTTAACTAATGTATGTTTAATAACATATGTGAATGTACATACAGTATATTTAACACATGGGAATATAGGTACAGTATTTAGTAGGAATGGTACAATATTCCGAACTGAAATCTGGTCAGCAATCAGTGAAAACTGTAAGAATTCAACTATGATTGCTAGATATGTAAAATAAAGCAAATGATAACCTTTCAAGAGGCCTGATTACTCAATTCTGAAACCATCTTTTTCTCACTCTGTCTAACTTATGTAGAGACTGGCATTAAATTGTGCATTAACCACTGATTGTATGCCCCTTCTTAAAAAATCATTCACAGAATCTCTTTCCACAAAATCCAAAATCGTCTCTCATGCAGCCTTATTTCTCATTATGGTCTGTCGATCACTGATTGGACCCACCCCACAATATTCAACCAGGCTCCTGGCATCATGTATCCTAATATGCCCTTTGCAGTGCAGCATGCACAGATGCTCATCAAAAATAGGTTTAACTTTTAAACCAAGCAAAGGGTCATTAGTGCAAACAAAAGGTTTTGTTTGTCCCCACAAAGTCACATGCCACCATAGACCCATTAATCAGGAGGGCAGAATATGATTGAGTGGTAGAGGAGGAGAGGAAGACACAGCCACACAGGTCTAATCATTCTTCAGTATTAATGTAATTAAGTATGACAGGTGTATATTAATCATCACTGGGGTTGTTTTAATGCTTTGAAAATGCCTTAATCGCCAAGCAAGGTGACGATTAGCAGCATAATCCTGCTATTAACCAACGCAGTGCCAGAGCGTTTATGCAGAAAACGTTACAGAAGGATGCTGTTTAAGTTTCACTTAGGACCAGTAAGAGCTGAAAGGAAGAAAGCTGCAAGACTGGAAGTTGTAACCTTTCAAAATAAAACTACAGCACAACAGTCACTTTGTGCAATGTTGAATGCTGTTGAGTTTTGTGAAAATCTCACAGAAGAATTGAAGCTTAAATTATGCCATTTTCCTTATTCCTTTTTATGTGCTAGTAGTAAACACAACGAAAGTCACCATTCATTTGGTTAAAACAGCTAACTGTGGCTTCACCTCCATCCAAGATTTTCTTATCGTTTATTTTTTTTAAACCAGAAAATAAGAAAATAGTGTATAACAGGAACAGGATAAACAGATCACTCGCTTTCTTCCAGCACACATTTTAGTGCTAATACAGCTGTGAAGAAAAGGGCTGAGTAAACACAGACACGCCGCATAATTTAACCATCTTTTATTTAAAACCCACTTGAACACAACAATTCTTTCCCCGTAGTGTTTGGCGAATTTTTCTTCTTGCTCTACGAATGCATGAGGGTTTACTATCATCTGATTCTTACAATCTGAAATGAGTTGTCTTCAGTGTAATTGCCCCGAATGTTGCCCAGAAACATCTTTTGATAGATGCTCAACACTTGAAAGCATGTGAATTATAAACTCTTACAAACAAATCCCAGGAAATATTAAAAGGAGGACAGGTGAACAACAAGATTTCACACACACCAAAACCATTGACAGGCTGCAGCAGAGGCTCATTTGTATTAGCTAAGAAGATGGTCTGTGCCAGTCTGTTTGTTAGTGGTGTGAAGGTTAATGCCTTTTTGTCAGTAATTAGATCTGTTTTTGAACTTTGCTCAATATGAGGAGAAAAATATTGGAGAAAAATGACTTTCAGAGTAATTCTGAAGAAGGGCTAATGTCAATAACACATAATTTAGAAAAGTGGCAACAATGACCATAATTTGTTATGGTGATGGGTGTACTCTAGAGAAAATTGTCTCATGTGCTTTTGCTGTCTGTTTCCTAATTACCCAAATGTTGCTTTTGCACTGACATTTGGTAATATTTATACGTAAAGGTATCATTTGAAAGATCTGCTCGCTGTCACCACTGGAGCAGTATTTGAGTCATTTGTGTCATTTTCTTTTAATTACAGTTAACCTCCATGTTGCTTAACAAAAGCTTGGCCTATTCACTCGCTTCCCGCTGGTGACAAGAAAAGCACAACACAGGACAATGTAAATAGTGCATCATGATCAGATAATAAAAGAAAAAGAAACTACATGAAGCAGGCGATAAAGTGGATCATGTTTTGTTTGCAGGCCTTGTGAGAGCTCTGTGGCAGCTATTTCTTATCTCAACAAAGACACTTCCTTTTTACAAGCAGTGACTTTAAACAGATGAACAGTTTTTGTTTGTCTTGTTATTATCTGTATGCTCCCACAGTACTTGCTCATATAGAGGAAACAATTTAACATCAGTGCCAAGACTCTGAATGTTTAAAGGTCCCCTCTAGTCAGGCATTAAGACGTTGCAAATTACTTTGGATAATAACTAATGAATAATAAATTGTCTATTTTTTTTTTTTTTAAAAACTTAATTTAACCCATCAGAAATTCTCCTTTAATTAGTAAAGTCAGGTTCTTTGAATATGTAAATACCCAAAGCAAGGCATCTCCTATTTCAATATTATTCCACGGTCTATATGGTCCATGTAGTTGAATCTCAGTAGATCTGTGACATAAGCATGCAGATCACACAGCTTCTAGTTGGTTATTGTAGTGGGATTAGCATGCAAGATATTGTGATTTAAAAAATTTGCTTGGATTTGCACATTTTAAAATTAGTTTTAGATCAGCGAAACATTCCTTCTTCAGCAGAAAATGTAAAAACAGCCCGCCAGTGTCAAACTGTGCGTTTATAATTTTGACCAAACCCCCCCCCCAAAAAAACAGAACAAAGTGAAGTAAAATATTTGGAAATCATGTTTTTTCCATGGAGGGGAACTTTGAGGATACTTAGTATAACCAGTTGGTCTGGTTGAATGTCTCTCTCTATCTTTGATCCAACCTTGTTTGGCTTTTGACCTAATAAAGTAAATTTGGTTCTTGCCTCATATAGTGTCAGTGAAATGATTTTATCGATGTTTTTCTTTTTCTTTAATCTTCATGTGATTCCTTGTATTTCAGGTCTGGAACCACTTGAAGCTTGTGCATGGATGTTTTGCTCATGCATTTTTAGTGAGTCCTTTGCTCCTATGTTTCTCATTAACACTCCTCTCCTTGGAGATGTGGGATAGAATACAGTGAAGCAAAGATGAAATGAGTAAATCAGAGGCTTGTTGTGACAGCACCTCATCAAAATGTGTGGGCTATTGATTATGTGCCTGATGTGTCAGATACAGTCTCATAATCAACTTTTTAATGCACACCCAATGCAAAATATCTACCCAGTAATCTACAGCTGTCACTGACAATGAGGATTAACCTACTGTAGAGAATGAGCTGTAATATTACTGTACCAGAAGGCTACATTTGTCAAATATGTTAATGTTATTGAACTTGTAAGTGTACGTCACTCATGTTTATCCTTTGTGTTCTTGGCAAGGTCACAGCCTATAATTTAAATCATTAATTCACCTTCAAGGACTGTCTTCTATCCTGCTGTCATCTATTGTGGTAGAAAGCAACAAGATAATATTGATGTTTGTCTGATATCAATATATGGGTTATTTTTAGGAGAATTTGGGAAAACAGTGACTTAATAAATAATAATAATAATTTCTGCCTTATTATTTCTGTAAACAAAGCTATGTAAATGTGGCTGCATGATATTACTTAAACAATATTTTAAACAGGTGTTTATTTTTTTGGTAGGAGGGGGTGGGGGGGTAGGGGGGTAGGGGGGTTGCATTGTAAAAATATGTAAGAAATTTGATTTCATGAATCCTGTGCATTAGGAATTCTTTATTAGAGCAGCATCCTTGATATTTACCTTTAACAGATATCCTTCTTCAGAACTTGAGGAAATACTGTAAAACATCCATGTCTAGATGCAGAATATGAGTTTTGTGTGGTTTTGTTGACTGAAAAATGGAGAAAAGGCACAGTGAGTGGCTGTTAAGATGTGTGGCAGACAGGTTGCCACATGCATTAATGTGAATTATGATGAAACTTTGCCCCTTTATCAGTGTTTGTGTTTCCACAAAAGGAAAATATGTAATTCTGAAGGAGCACAATGATCCAGAAAGCTGCAGGTCATACTGTATGCTTTGCTTGTGACATTTCTTTGAATGGAGGCTGATTTCTTTCTTTGTGAGGCTGAAAATTATGGGCTGTATGTCCAACTAATGTGCTTAGAGGGTAGAGCAGACCAGATGGTTCTTGCATGGCCACAGTTTGTTTCAACTGTGTCACGTTAGGGATGTAATGATACCGAAGTCTGTTCAGAATAATGTATGATGTATTTTTCTCTTCATAACTTTTTGGACAAAGTTTTAAAACATCTGAAAGTATAAAATGTGCTTTAATCTATAATATTCTTACAAGAAATTATTACACTGTGTCTACGCTTGAGGCATAACATGAAAAGAAGCAGATTCAGTGCCACATTTGTGTCCACATAGGATGGATTCAGCTGTGTTTTTGAGTTTTTCATCCTCCATGTTCTGGTGGTACTCAGAGCCCTAATCAACGTTGTTTTCTGTGTCAAACAGAGCAAAGTAAACCTGAAGTATGAAAGAAATATATCTTAGAGACTGCACTTATAGGGCACAACTAAAATGCAAGCAGTTACTTGACCTACATGGACATCAGCATTGATCTGTACATCTGTTTGATCACAACAATTAGACTGACAACTGGAAAATGTTAATGAAATTGTCTGGACATGCTGTTGATATTGAGCCTCATACTCTGAAGCCTAATAATGACACAAAGCTTCCCCATCTCCTGCCTACTAAGCATATATGTCAGCAAATCATGCAGTACAACCTTAAATAGTGTTAAAAAGTCACTCAGTCTCACTTTTTTGGTGTGTCTCGCCCATTCTAATGAGCGCAATATTTCTGGAATACTGCAAGGGAATTTCTTGATGTGTCTCAGACAAAAATGATAAGAATTTTTGGTGGTCAAAGCTCCTGTGACCTTACAAATGTGTAATGAGTACGAGCTAATAATGTCAAAATTTAAACAAAAGTCTAATTACATTGTTCAAATTACATTTTATATTCAAAATATCATAGATCATCTGCATTGTGGCATCATAATGATCCACAACAAACATTTTCTGACATTATTTAACTCCATATTTTGAGGAACACAAAGGGAAGTTGTGACCATTTCTTATTTAGGTCAATGCTGAATTGGTGAAACTAATCTTGGGTGTCTACATTGAAACCTCGGTGATTTCTTATTTCTTCTGTGCTGACGGGTTGAAGATGTGTCTGTGAAGAATCCACATTTTAGAATTTGTAGCCTCTTTGTAGAAACATAAGTATTTAAAGCTTTGCTGTCATGGCTGCAACTATGTGTTCTTTCAGAATTGGCTTTAAGTGGCAATCGTGTGAACACGCAGGAAGAATTTGACTGTTTTTTTTTTTATTTCTCTCAGTGAACATACACACTTCTTTCCTACATGTATTATCTGAGTCTGGACAGACAACTTTACTGGTTAGCTGAGGTATGCAGCCATGAAGAGGTAATTCTAGTTCCCTTTGGGCTTAAGAACACTGTATATGCCTGCTGCTGACACCGTTCAACACAATAAACCCGTACACTTGATTCGGCTGAGCTGATGCTGATACCAGCTCTCATCCAGACTGGCTGCCCTCCACACTTCCCGTGTATACCGACCTGCAGCATCGGATGCTGAAGAATACTGAACAGAACACTTGGGAGCTTCGGGGGTTGTCAGATATGTTCATGTAGCAGAGTCAGACTGTAAACTCAGTACTTGTTAGTTTGTTAGCCTGTGGATACTGCTGTACTCCTGTTTCTGCTGCTTGTAGAAATTTACTGTCGGAGATCAGTTAAATTACAGTAGACAACAGTTAGCGCCTGTGAGTTTGCAGCAGTGGCTGGCAACAATATTGTAATATTTTTCATTTTGATATGCAGTAATTTCAGGAACATATGTATTGATTTTATCATTTAGTAGCTTTTTGTAGCCTATTGATTAATGTTTTGGGATGATATTGAATAATATATGGTTTTACTTTCTCTCAGTACTGGAGTATCATGTTTGCAAGAATAGTGACTTCGAAAGTGTGCAAAACCCCAAACTTTTTAATACTAACAATACTCAGAAAACATAGTAGGGCTGCACATTTAATCACATTTTAATCATGATTATGGCTTCCCACAGTTAAATGAATATGATCAACTGATCAAAATGTTGCTTCTGCTCAAACTCTTCACACGGAAGACAAATAGCCCATGTAGATAAAATGATTTGGTTTCATATTGGGTAAATCTGATACTGAAACACCTTATTTCACTCTTTTCAAGACATTTTTGCTTCTTTTCCTGTAGTCGCCTAGCTAGCATCCACCGTATCCTGCATATGAGGCATTTAGGGAACAGTTAGTTCAATGTATGAGATGTTTTCAGTGCAGTTTAATTTATATATTTTGCCTCTAAGTGATACACTAAATTGAGGTGTAATTTAAATCTTATTTTGATGTAAACATTTGAACATTAGCAGGAATGTAGCATAACATGGAAAAGAAATCAGTACCATTCAAATGTGAAACTGCTATAGAAGTTAATGTGTCAAAATCAATGAATAATTGTAATAAACAATCTTGAGATTAATCAGTATAATTGTGATTATCATTTTGGCCACAATCAGGCAGCTCTACCTGATTCATTTAGAGATCAAGGTCCAGTATGTACAGAAGAGAGAAAAACACAGCCAGATTTCAAGTTAAGTTTAAACTTGTATTTTTCATTTCAGATCATTTTTGTGCCACATTACCAATTATTGCTTCAAGTCATTCAGCGGAAATGTTGTCAAAATGTCTAAGAAGACATACAATAACACTAATTCTAAGTGTCAGTCTCTATGATTCGGAACTAACTCTGGGTGAAGTGCGCCTGTGGTCACATGTATGTTTTTGCCATAAGTTTCTTTGATAACTGCTAAAATGATCTGCTAATGTAGCCCCAGTGAAGGCTTTGACAGACTTCAGTTGACATCCATTACAAACCCCTCCCATTTTCTTTTTCTAATTAAAAAGATTGGGCATCATCACCCAGGGGACAAAAATAGACCACAGTGCTTGACAGTGCTCGTCATCATAGCTTTCAAAGACACAGTCAGTCAGATTAAGTGAACTCATTGTTGCTGCTTCCAGCTATGGATAATAAATGGGGTTTTCTTGCTTCAGCTGCCTGCAAACAAAAATCCATCATGGACATATCTGGGTATAAAAAATTGGGGGATTTCAAATTACTTTTAAATAGCATATGCTCTGTTATATAGAAAATAAAATAACAATTCTGGACCAGTTCAGGTAAATATGAATTTCTCCACAGTGTTTTTCTCTGGCTTATCTTCTCTGCAAACCCTGACATTTAAGTTGTATCTCAGGAGAACCCAAGAAATGTTCAAAATCGCTCAGTTACGTGCAGTGTCCTTGATTTTTTTTCACTGAGCAATGGAATTCAGACAATTGAGCAAGCAGGCAGGCATGTATTTGTGTCTGGTAGCCTTGATGACTCATGTCTGCAGGGATGCAAAGCAACAGAGTGACTCAAGCCAGCTTGCTTCACTCAAACTGTGACCCTCAATGTGAGCTGAAATGACGTCAGCGAGAGGCGTCGCACCTGCCGAGGCTAGTATCTCTGCCAACAGCGCAGTAAGACAGAAAACTTTACTGAAAATGCTGCATGGAATGGCTACATTGTTGGTAAATTTCTGTACTTCATATTATGAAGATGCAAAAACTGAACTGCTGCTTTTGGAAAAATTACAAGAAAAGCAATAAACAGCCTCTTGTCATGCAGTCATTGTCAGTGTTCACAAAATCTGAGGAGTGCAGGTTCTGTTCATCCCAAAGTGATTATGATTGATGTGTCAGTCCTGCTCATTACTGATATCTGCACCTGTGTCATGCTATGATCTGGTGCAGTGTCTTTCTGTTACTACCAATCTGTCTCTGTTCACAAGTTCAGCCCTCATACCAGCCATTTCTTGTTCATTCTGCTCTGCAAAACAGGATCATGTTTTATGGTTCACTAGCGTGAAATACTGTGACTGTGACAGTACAGAGAGTGGTGAACTGATCAGATGGCAGAGTTTGGAACTGCTGAATCCTGCAGCCAGCATTTCCCATTTTGAATCGGAGAGAAAGTAAACGTCATGTTGAATTTGCAGTGAATCAGTTGTGTCTGATTCGTTTCTGGGAGTTTCTTAGGTTCTGTCTGTAGAAAATTTAAACTTTAAATCTTTATCCAAACTAGATAGCACAGTTCTCAATTGTAATTTAATTCAGGAGTTCACTTTCAAGAATATTTGAGGTCAATTTTACCTTCTTCGTATGCTTAAGTTTTCACATTTGAAAGAATAAATGTATTTGACATACTGTTTGTTTGTTCTAATTAGAGAAATACAGGGATGTTAAATGGCAATGTGAAACTGACAGTTCCCTAATAACCCTCTCTTGTAAAACAGATTGCCTAGTCATCCCTTAGCAACTATAACTAGACACTGCAGGAGTCTAGAAACTGTTACATGAGGTTGGCATGAAGGTCATAATCTGCGTTTGAGTATTTGAAGCAGAATAAAAAATCTGATTGCGTGATTTTTTTTTTTTTTTTTCTTATTTGCAGGGGCTTTCCAGTGCTACAAAGATGAGCAAAAATGCCATGAATGTATTTTGTCAGCACGCAGAAGCAGCGATTGTTGGCATTTCCATCTAACCACCTTATGGTCCACCCACTGTGAGGAAGCCGTGGCCCCACTAGAGGTTAGTGAATCTGTCATGGTCTTTATTGGATTTGGGGAAGTTTAGAAAGCTTTAGAATTTGTTATCAAAGACAGAGTTACAATTGCCAAATCCATCAGCTGGTCTTCATCCTCATCCTAAAAGAGCCTTTTTCTTGTTAAAGTTTAAAGTGAAAACAAGCTGGTTGAAAAAATAAATATGTAAGATAAGCTTCCAAACTGAGGTGTGTTAGAATGTAATAGTGTGACCTGACAGTTTTCTTTCATATGCTATCCTTTCATATGTGCAGGACTGAATATTACTGCAATGCAAGATCAGTGCTGTTGTTTTTGTTTGTTGTTTTTACATATTGGGCATGTTTTTGCCTGAATTGTGCAGTTCTAGCCTCAGTCTCCTCCACAATATTGTGTATGCAGCAGTCACGAGTAAATTTAGGATCATTTAAAACCATCTCCTGGAAACATAAAGGCTGGGTAACTACTAAATATGAAAATTCAGTTATACCTGTAGCATATGGTAGTTTTCACATTTAAATTATGCACCTTGCACATATGGATAAAGATGCAGGTTTTTCTCCACTTCAAAGTGTGTTGATGGTGTTTTGTTGCACTCAGCGAATGTGGTGGTAAAATGGCCTGTGGATAGGCGTTGACAGTGTAGATCTGAAGCTACAAAATAAACCTTGTTCTCTGGGGCAACGGATCCAAGAACTCCAGGAAATAGAACAGCAATAGGATGTGAATTATACATCTGCATTCTGTGTTGTTTTCCCTGCACACAAAGTCAGCTACACTTTCATGCCTCAGTCCTGGAAGATGACCTGTGTTCATACCCTACTGATATACGACATAAATCACATGCTAGCCACTTGCATTGTGCGATTAAAAGCTTTGATATCGCACAAATAGAAGAATTACATGCCCATCTAATCATGATAGTACTTTAAGAATATCATTTTCCAGCCTGTGGTGGTTGATTAGTCTTCTGCAGATTTTTGGAGTGAGGAATTTACTCTGCCCTACTTAGTGTGTGTGTGTGTGTGTGTGTGTGTGTGTGTGTGTGTGTGTGTGTGTGTGTGTGTGTGTGTGTGTGTGTGTGTGTGTGTGTGTGTGTGCGCGCGTGTTTTTTTAAAGCTGACATTGTGTGGACTGTGTTTAGAAAATGCAATCACAGGAACAACAGGATAATTTGCCTCTGACATGCCCCTAACATGCCACTTGATATGTTATGGGTGGTATAGAATCCACAGCGACTCCAGAAGTGGGAACAAGACATTGTTGTGCTGACAAAAGGAACAATGAGGAGCATAGTGATAGTACTTGCAAAAGGCTCTGAGTGAAATGATTGTTCCTCTTGCCTGTAAAATTTACTGTGCCCTGGAGGCTACTCAGAGGAAGAAAAGGGGCAGCAGCAATTTGGCTCAAGAGCAGCCACCATAACAACTGATAAATACAGAAATCATTTACAATTGCATGTTCTCCTGAATGTGTGGATTGTTGGAAGCATCTCTCCGCTTTGCCAGAGGACATCATTTATTTTCAGAAACCTGACACTTCAGTCGCTCCCAAACTGGTTCATTTTGCATCTACTGTACGTACTTTAGTGTTTCTGTTCTGGTATTTGGTCACATTTTCTTTTCATTTTTAATATATAGTGAAAACAGAAAAAGAAAATGTACATACACATACAGCAAACACATCATTTTTACACCTATCAAAGCAAAACAAATTACACCCTAACATAGCTGTGTTTTTATATCCTGTGTTACAAGTTACTTACTGTTCAAAAATATTAAAACTGGTACCATTTCTGAAAAGGTATCAATTTTGTCTTTTTTTAGGAAACAACTGTAGAAAAGGTATTTTTCCATGAGACAGCAGTGCTGCCATTTGCCTGCAAAAGGCTGACAGGCCACATTTTCTTCTGTGTAGTTCAAAGCCTGAATTCCTTTCCAAACAGTCCAAGAATGCATAATTATGGACACAGAAGCAACTCGGCCGGAATAATTTTAGATAAAATTTTCTGCACACACCCAAATACAGTGAAATTAGGTAGCCTTTTTTGACCTACATTCATCTGATTTGTTACTGGTAAACCGATACAGGAAAGATGGTGATTTACACAGATCAGCTGCAACATTAAAACCACAGACAGGTGAAGTGAAAAACATTGATCATCTCATTACAGTGCAATGTTCTGCTGGGAAACCTGGGGTCCTGGGATTTCACGGATCCTACTTTAACGTGCAGCACTGACTTAAACATTGTTGTAGATCAATCATACTCATGACGATGTCACTCAGATGGCAGCGACAATATGCTCCAACACATAGCAACAACAGCTTGGGGAGCACAACTAAGAGTCCAAAATGTTGACTCAGCCTCCAAACTCCTCAAATCCCTTTCTAATTGAGCATTCACGTAATACACAAACTGAAAGGATTCACTGCCGACATCCCATTATCAGACACCAGGGGTCCAGTGTCTATGGCCCATAGGGTCAGAGCTGTTTTGTGCTGGTGGTTTTAATGTTGTGGGTGTTGATTGCATGCCTGTTTAATTCACATCGGCTCTAATTCTGAGTCTTATCTACTATTCTGGCTTGGGTCTGGTAATTAAAGCACACTTTAATCCACTCATCTTTGATAATCAGAAGCTGTTACACCAGATATTTCTTTGAAACTGTCTAGAATTATATGCGGTATAAAGAACAGGTGGCAATGTCCAGACTATTGCAGCTCTTACTACCACAGAAAATCAGGAAATTGGATCCTTCTGGCATCACAGAATACAAGTTCATGCTCAGCCATGGCTGTCAGTTGTTAATCAAGAATTTGGTGAAGAGCTTTATCAGGCTTTCAAAAAGTGGTTGTGGGTGTGTGAAGACATGAATAGAAGTAGTACAAAAAATGAAAAAGAACATTCATTTCATATTGTTATGTTAAGCTTCTGAAAGTTGGAAGTGCTTCATATTTAGCTGGCTCCGGTTCTAGAAAGGTTTTTGAAAGATGTACTTCTCCAGAAAAATCTGGGGGAAAAAAGTGTGTTTAGTTTAGCATTAAAGTTTAGAAACTTGATTAGTGGTCTTGAAGGAGAACATAGAATATTTTTAACTGAAGGAGGGAATTATCCATTTCTCCACAAAAGCATCTTCATCTATCTCTACCATCAGTTTTTCTGCTACATAGTGGAGCATTGCCTTCTTTTCCAGTTTTGGGGTTGAGTGTTACATTGACATTTTACTGCCTTCGTGTCTTATAACTCAATGATTCCTCTGAGAACATCTGTGTGTCAGGCTGAATTTTCTTATTTAAGATCTTTTATGGCATCCATGACTTTATCAAGGTTGCTTACCATCTCTTGTCGACAGGTTTTCACTTGCAGAGAAAGTAGTATTTTAACTTGAGGCCGGCTCAGTTTTGTTACTGCTGGTTATTTGTCTTGTTACAGGTGAACTGAGTCTTCCTTTAGGCTGATCAGGTGTTTTTATACACTTTCTTCTCATCTCCATGTTCTTCATTAGGGATCTGTTCATTTAATGGCTATTTTTGAAACTGTAGTGGTTCAAGCTTAAAAGGTTTTTTTTGAGGAAGCTGAGGTTATACATGAATAGATGGTAGCCATTAGTGTGCAGTACAGAAGTACAGTGGATCTGTAGAGCTTTTAAGGTTGAAAACATCAGTCAGAGAGAGTGAACCAAAATATTAAAAGGACAGGTAAGATGACTAAACTCAGTCAAACTCTATTATTTGTCTATATAAAGCTCTGCAGTGATGGACAGAGCTGCACATTCAGGTGTTAAATGATGGATATCACTAAAAGAAACCCAAGTCATGTTGTGTGACTGTTTTGGCATTGACATATGATATATTGGTATGAAAAAACAACATTATAAGAGCTACTTCAAAGATTTCTTTGCCTTCAAATGTGTGTATATCTGAAATATCCTCCTCCAGCCGTTTTTATAATGTTGTAACCAAATGTGTTTTTGGGTTTGTGTGGACTATAACATGAGCAGTATTTGAGCTGGGTTGTGGCAAAAGCATCTACATCTGAAGGGAAAAAAGCAACAACAAGCTATTGGATATGGGGTTTCAGCGTATTGTGCTTGGTTTAAACATTCTGCTCAACCATTTGGTAGAGCACATTTTAACTCACTATATCTTATCGAAAAACATGTTTTATTTAATTCCACCTGTTTCAGCCATCTCTGACACTCATTAGGTGCCACTCTGAGGTACATTATACTAAAAAAAAGTCCAGTAGATGTCACTGTGTTTTGAAATAGCATGCAGAGCAAGTTCGTCTGCTCACAGGAAGTTAGCACGAGCAAAATCACTCCTCACATGAGGCCTCTGTTTGCTGTGGTTTTCAAAGGTAAAGTAATACTTTTGACATATTATGGTGCCTAAGGAGTTGCTGAACACAACTGTGTCATTTCAAATGTAAAAAGAAGAAGATTTAAAAGGGTAAAATAATTTTTTCAACCATTTGGTAGAGGTCAATATTTTAAAAACTGCTGGGTCTCTTCATAAAAAAAAAAAAAAACATTGATTGTTGTTATTAGTTCCCCAAAGAGATAAGAAATATAAATAAATAATTTTTTCATTGCCTTTTTCTTGGTGAGGATGTTAAAGGTTTAAAACAAAACAAAACAAAAAGACAAATAATTCCGTCATGAATTGAAAACAAGGCTCAAGAAAGAACTTGAAGTCCTTCTTAGTCTAACACCCACACAGCAGGCCTGTCCCTGCTCTAAGAGGGTTAAACATCATGTTGCATTTTGGTTTGTGAAGGTTACAGGATTTTTTGGACACAGTCTGCAGTCCTGAATCCCAAATTGTGATAGTGGAAAATATTGGCATGAGGTGTTTATTGAAGCTGGAACACTGGCTGAATAGATGGATTGCATCTGAATAGCTTAGAATAGGCAGCTTCTCCAGTGTTGGTTTTTGGGTTTGATTGTGTACGAGACTCCAGCATTCAGACAGCTATATGAGAAATAGATTGCCTAGAAACATTACAGGTGCCGGCTTTAAATCAGTCAGTCTGAACTACTTGAGATGCAGCGTTGCACTGCACAGTGTGGTGGGAGCCAGAGCCGAATGATTTTAATGACCTGAAAGCCTGTTTCTAATGGGCTGACTGGATATTCTATTGATTATATTTTCGACACATGCGATGGCATCGTATTGTGATTGCTATTGTCGCACACTGCAAATTGAACTAGCCAGCGCACAAGTAATGACAACATTCATTCTTCTTGCAAAATGAGAGATTCCCATTTACTTATCTGTACCCATTACACTTAGCCTAAATTAGAGGAGTGCGATCGTTTACTCCCTGATGACAAATAAAGTTATCTGTGCATACCAAGTATGCACGCACACACACGCACACTGCATTCACAGCAGACCCAATCAATATACTCAGCCATTGATTGAGTGTTCTATATTGACTGAGTGCCATCTCTGCTATTAGTGTAGACTCACTTGTACACTTTTTGATGCCAGATCCTTTCTTCACAGCATGCCGACTGAGCTTGCATTGGAAGTTATTCTCCCAAAACTCTGCAAACCAGATATTCCTCCTGTTGTTCTCTAGTGTTCGACTGATGAAGTAGCGATCAAAGCCTGAAAGAAATAAATATCAGATGTTAGAATTTAATCTCCTATGTTTCTATATTTCCAGCAGGACCGGTTAAGGTCATTGCAATTTAATTTCCTTTTACCTTCAAAAGTTAAAAAAAAAACACTCTGCTATGCATACAAATCCAATCCACAGCAAAGCAAATGCATTTATCTTAGCAAAAAGTGAAGTTAAAGTGTCTGATTATTGTTGCATCTAATAAAGTAAACTATTAAAATGAAAAGCCTGCTTGTTTCAGCCTGCTGATGATGACTTTTAAGAATTTGAAAAGCCAGTCTGCTGCAGTATAGATTTAGTCACTGTAAAAATCAATGTAAAAGATAAATAATAGCAGTATAGCAGTGACACAACAGTTTATGTATCATGTGGTTGCAAGGGAGCAAAAATGGGAAGCAATCCCATCAAAAAAGAATCATTTGAATGTAATATGTTGAATATAGAAAGGAAAAAATACAGTATTAATAACAGAGAATAAACAAAGCTAACAACATCTAATTCAATGCAAGCTAAAAACATCAGCTTGTAAGAAAATAAGCCATTGTGGGCATTCTGTAAGGTAGGGTTTGGCAGTGTTGACTACCTTTGATGGACTGTCGTTTGGGGAGGATGGTGACAGCACCTTCTGCCATTTCTTCTTGGTTCAGTATGGGGGAAATTTTGGAGCCCCAGCTGTCTGAACCCACCCAGATGAAATGGCCTGTTTGATTGGCCTTCTTAGCTGCCTGAAGGAGCCGCCTTTGGGACAGAGAAGTAGAGCAGTGTGTAAGTGAAGCATATAATGCTGCTTTCTTATATATTTTTCTAACATACAGTGATACTGTGCATCACCAATGAACCACTGTTGCTATTTAAATACACCCTAGAGAGGGAGTGTAGCTGCCATGCCGTGGAATTGAAAAGCCACCACAGACTCACTGCAGTGAGTTCTTCCTTGCTGTGGCAGAATGACACCCTTGCCACATTTATCCAGGCTTGTTGCCAATGGCCGTAAGTTTGGGAAGTCATAAAAAAACTGCCAACAAGCTCTGCTGTAGCAGCACAGTTACATCAAGGAAGCGTGAGCACAGTAACATAAATTTTAAACACAGCCACCTGACATGTGAACCATTACCGACCCTTACATCGCCCCAAAGATGCCAGGACAAACATAAATATTGAACGTTACATTGTGTTGTAGACAACATCAGTCTTTCACTTGGCACATACTGTTTTAACAACCCATAAGCTTTTTTTGTAGTTGCATAAAAAAGGACAGTATAACCTTGTAAAATAATTAAATTCCCTTGTATGATGTGGAGTGGGCGAGCAGTGACTCATCCAACTAACCAAATGTCTCTTTACCTTAGTTTTATGACCGCAAGGATTTATGTCTGATTGGTAATGATTTTTCCCAGAGTCTGGTCTCCAGAAATTTTGTGAAATGAGCATGTCTTAAAATGCAATTATGAGCTCCATGCAGGAAAAATGAGAGAAATAGATTTTCTCACTGTCGGGAGACATGACTAGACGGGCTGAGAAGTCTGATGTGAAAATAACAGTGAGACGTAAAGTTGTTGCTTAGGGTTGGTCACTGGGCGTCTACCCTTCCCTTCAGCTTTGACAGGCCAGCACCAGATTTACAGAGAAAACTGTCATTTTAATGAATTTGTTTGTTTGTTACAAGTTTTTTAGTCACTTGGGGACCTTTAAAACTTCAAACAATCATTTGTTCTTGAATCATGAGTCAAGATTGATAAATTTAGCATTAAAAAACATATATTCTATCCACGTTCCCTGCCATTATATATTCCTAAATTTAACCATAAAATATTTCACGCTGATGGAAAGGTCAAAATGGCATGTATAATGAATACTTCTGTAAATTAACCAGCTGAAGGAATTTATAAATAGATGATAATAATGATTCCATTAAATTTGCTTTAGTTCTATTTATTTATTTATTTAAGAATTTGTGTTAATCTTCTTTCATTATCTATGGCTATGTTTTCTCACCGAGCTAACACCTACCTGGCCAGATTATGTAAAGCTAACCCATAAATATTATATTATTGTGACACCGAGACGAGGCAGTATTTTTATTTAAATAACTATCTTGTTACAGGGCTCTATCAACACAGCTCAGCCTCTGTTACTTTCTTTGTAGTCAATTCTGGGCTCTTATTCGGCTGCTGCAGGCTCACACTGGCTGAGTTTAAGGCTAGAGCAGGCATGCAGCGCTGAAATCCCCCCAGCTTTCTGTAATTACTATATATCCAGACTATTACCCATTATCAGGACTGGATTAAGTCAATGAGCACTGGGACTTCTGCCCTGGTCACCATCAAGAGACCGCCCCAAATCACTGCCCACTTCCACCAGGAATTCGCTAACTGCCTGCTGGGGAATATTTGCCCCCTCAAACCCACAACAGTGCTGTGTGTGTTGATTCAGCTTGAAACTAATTAATTCATTTTTAATTCAGGCCATCCGTCTTAATAATAGATAATGAATTTCAATTGATACATTTTAGTCCCCACAAGAGAAGCAGTAACTTTGCTTTTCTATAGTAAGGCCAGATATAATAGAGTGGGGACGGTGCAATAGATGCCAAATTGGATTACAAGGCTGTTAGTGAGATAGACAGAGCATGAGGGACTGGACAAAATATAGAAACGCTCTCCAATGAAACTGTATTTGAGATATAGAATAGCTCTTTCAGCATGTTACAATAGTAGATACATATAATATCACTGAATAGTTGTTTTTGTGTCATTAATATGTTAACAGCATTTTAATATGGTACCCTTTGGATAGTTTATTTTATCAAATTAACTATAATGTAACAAAACAAGATAAAAGAAGTCCTCAGGTCCTCCAGTAGAACTAGTAATAGTCCTATTCTTCACATGAAAACATGAAGAAAAAATATATGTATGCATTTTAAAAAAGAAACATCTTTGACATTTATAACTCATAAATATTAACATGTGGGTAGCAGGATGCATTTTGCATGGAAAAGTCAGTTTAATCTCTTTGAACACACAAGAGACATTTGTAGCTTTTTAATGCCAGCAGCAAATGCAGCCTCAGGGAAAGATCTTGCATTGCTAAACATCATTTAACACTTTAGATGTTTGGACAGTATGGAAACTGTTAAATGGCTTTACATTATCAGAAGTACGTGTACTTTCACTTAAGCAATAACAGTATGATGGAGCAAGTATGCAACAGTGGTTGAGATAAGTCGGGATAATCATTATGTTAATTGACAGCACTTCACTTGGCTGCACTTACCTGATGTCGTCCTCGTTGGCAAAGATGATGACTACTCGAGCGTTGGGGTTCTCACTCAGCCTGCGAATGATCTTGTCAAACTCTCCAACTCTCGGTTCGCGGGGTATTTTCACAGACTGTGAAATGCACAGACCACCTGATTGAGAGACAAAAGTGGAAGTTTCCGAATTAAAACGATCTCATTAGCAGAGTAACAGCGAATTAATGCTGCAATTTCAGGTGCTGTTTCCCAGCTCTAGATGATCTTGAAACTAATTTTGCTTTTCTCTTCTTTTAACTCACACAAATCTTTTTTTTTTCTTCAATCCTCCTGACTTATTTTATGATAGATGCACTATTAAATGTGCACAGGTGCAATATTTCACAGCATGAGGGATGCAAGGTATTAAAAAAAATCTCTCTTTGGACCGCAAGGGGCAACTTGGAGACATGGCTACCCATCAATTCAGGTTATGGTCCTGCCAGTGAGACTGGGGGAATTTGGTAGCGTTTCAAAGTACATAAATTTTGTAATTGAAAACTGGTTCCATTTGTTCAGAGTCATTTTTCTTATTACATATGTTGTTTATTGTTATCCAACCTAAAAACTACTGTTTGCTAAGATTTTCTAAATTCTGATTCTTGCGTAAAGAGAGGCAAAGCAAAGCAACAGGAAGTGTAGGTCTGTCCCATTTAATTAGTCGGTTAATTACTTGCTGGTGAACCTACAGTATTGCCCATTGAAATGGATTAGTGTATCTAGTTAGACACTGGCCAACACATAATTCTCCCCAGATCAGTTTAAAGAGTGTCCTCACCTTCTTAGAAAGGCCCATCTATTGAACACAAGTCTAGAAGCAGCAGGGGACTCCCCCTAGTTAGCAACAAGCGAAGGCTTTTTTATTCCCAGTGCAGCATTTCAGGATAACTGTTTAGTCACTCTGCCAAAATGCCACAGAGAGTATGTGCATGCTAATGAATTTCCCTTTCGTGACCCAGTACAAAGCCAGCCCGATGAACAATCAATGCATGAATAATACCCTGTGGTCCAGTTCATGGCAGCCAGACTCACACCATAAAACAAAGCCTGAGCCCTGCTCAAATACAAATAGGTTGGGAAACTGGAAATATGAGTAAAGAACAGGGGATGCCATTAAATTAACGATGATGCTGGGCTGCTTCGCTCATGGGTACAAAAAGTCACATCCGCTTAAGTCAGTGAGGGGCTTCAGTCAGTGACCTGCGCTATTGTTCTGATTGTACACTCTGGATGAATTTAATGATGTTTGCTTTTTCCTCAAATCCCTGGTTTCGCTCTTCCACTGGGGTTGTTTTCTCAG
The DNA here is from genome assembly GCF_022539595.1 of Amphiprion ocellaris. NCBI lineage: Eukaryota > Metazoa > Chordata > Actinopteri > Pomacentridae > Amphiprion > Amphiprion ocellaris. The sequence goes on from NC_072773.1 coordinate 23,088,900, forward strand.
GAAGGCTGAGTATATAAGTTTGGTGTGGTCATGCATGTCACAAGTAGAACACAGCAGTTCTGGCTTATATAAACGTTCACTTGGCTGGTTAATGGATTAGCAGCTCCTTCACTAGAGAAACAGATTCATTTCTTCATGTGTACTGGCCCATGTCCTGTTGTTGTGTGGTGATGGGGGATGTCTCCATCACAAAGGACCCCCCCCCAGCCCTTTCCTATTCCCTGGATGTCAGATACTACCATTTTGTCATAGCCCCTTGCATCTGATAGATTTGCACAGGGTGTCCTTTTGCATCATTGCCATCCAAGTTAATACTCAGTATCAATAGATGTGGTAGTTTTTCAAGGTTAAAATAAGGTGAACTGCACATAAATTACTGGATTTAGGTTTGTGTATCATGTCAGACCAATATTTTTTCACTTAGTTTTAATTTAGTCTCATTTTCAGTTGCTCTTTGGCACCAAAGCTACTTGGTTAAGTTTAGTCAAAGATTATGGCTTGAAGTAAAAATTTCATTAACTGCATGTTGCAATTCACGTTATCTGAAAATGATCGATGATATTAGTGTCGGTACCACTATTTAGTTACATACTCGTGGCATCTATTTCTGATATTTACAGGTTTTCATTAGTCTAACTGACTACCCTTCACTTTGAAAAATGATGCTGAAGTGTCATAGTTTCCGAGTGAGACACAGCAACATCAAAACCCTAATTTACTTGTTTTTCTACTTCTAAAACCTGACTTTAAATATCACAATGAACACAAATTTGCCATTCAAAAGTCTGGAATTTCAAAAGTTCCATAGCAGATATTGTACTCACAATACACTCAAAAGCCATCAATTTACCATTTCATACCACCATGTTAGTCTTTTGATTCATTTCGGAGGTGTCATTTTCTTTCTCTGTGTGTCTTTGTTTTCAATTCACTTGTTAATTTTGATGCAAATATAAAATAGGCTTGTATACAATATTCATTCTTAAAGATGTTGCGTGAAATGTCTGTACGTGACAAATTAATGCCAGAACCACATGAAATGTTAGCACACAATGATGCCTGCTCTGTGTTGCTGAAGAACGAGTCATGTGACATAATCTGTGATATTACACTGCTTTGTCACCTCTGTTTCCACAAATAGACATTAAAATGAGTGTTGCAAGGAGAATGATGTGCAAATGGCTGATAAATGGCATGGCTGTGTGCATTAAGGGCCCATTTTGGCAGAGGACACGAGGCATGTGCATTCGTGACTGAGATGAAAGCAGAACCGTGTTTATACTCTGCATCTGTGTGCATTCACGTAGTTCTAGCTGTAGACCTACACACAGTTTTATGTATGCTTTTCTGAATAGTAAGTGGAACTAAAGGTGTGGAAAAATGCAAGAAACAGAAAGCAAATAAAGCATTTTATAGCTCGCAATATTTGCATACCTGTCTCCAATCTAAGTGCTCCTGATTGTGGAGTCTTTGATTAAACCGACACAGAGATTTATCTGTGTACCTCTCTGTGCCATTACACTCACATCACATGGGGAATTTTTCCAGCAGCATACTGGCAACTCTGCTCTCAGAGACTCTATCAATCATTAGATTCTATGTCTTTGCGCCACTGGTACTTCAGTCCCGTAGTCCCCCAACATCTGCTATATGGAAGCAGAGCACTCATCCTTTCCTTTGCTCCTCACGTCATGGCAGCAGGATGCAGCATTGCTTTACTTCCAGAGAGAATAACGGGAGGATCAGGGGATATAAAACCAGCCTCTGGGAGCTGCAGCACGCTGAACAGGGCCCTCAACGGGGCCACTGTTGTAACTCTGTTAGCTGTATAGGGTAGCCATTGTAATTTATTTTATTGCCGACACCCGGCATCTGTCCATCTCTAAGAATAGAATGGTTTAAGGTGAGGCACCTTGACTTGAGGACCTCAGTTCAAGTCCCAATACAAGGAGCAGCTACTGAACTCTTATATCCACCAAGGGTAAAAAAGGGGTAAAATATCTTAAACATGTTGGTTCAGCTCTGCCCTGCTGCTCCAAACTGACTTTTTCAAATAAGTGGCTTTTAAATGGGCTAATTATAGGTCTTGCTCATTGCATATTTTATTTTAATATTATCTAATGAAACAAGTCTCTACATCTCTGTACAAGAATCCGATTTTCAATAAAGCACTTTGCCTGATTCCACTTCACCACTGGACAGGATGTAATTAGGGAGAGCTACTTTAAAACTCCCCCTCTTCCTGTCTGCAAACCACTTCTCACCACTTTCCTTTAACTGAACCAGACCACCTAGCTTACCTTGTGAACACAACAACATACAAAGAAAATCATTATAAAGCAATTAATTACAAGTGTGCAACAGCCCTGAAAAAAAACACAATTTAGTTTGCTGCTTAAGTCTCCAGATACATACAGAATCATCCAGTGATTAATTAGGGGTATACATTAAAATTACCTCAAAATGATCTCTACAGATTAATAATCACTGGCTTGTGTAATGGCATATTGAACAACTAGGTTATGCATTATCAACACCAAGCATTAATTAATCTTCAAGTGTCGCTAGTGCTGTAATTTTCCTGATGACATGTTGCAGTTTGTCAAAAGCCAACTAGGTTAGGTGATAATTAAATTTAACAAACGCACAGTCCACTGCTGCTCCCTTTAAGCTGCAGCTACTTCAGAAAACTTAATGCGCAGTGTATTTCTCTTCTCATACTCATCCTACACAAGCCTTCACATCTAAAAACCCCTCTAAAAATATCGCTGCTCAGAAGGCTGCAGGCCTCCTCTCTTGTGTCTTCCATTGTCAACCCCGGTCTCTGCTTTCCTAATAGCTCTGAACACTAATATTCCTTCTCATCTGACACCCGTGGGAGAGACAGCGCTGCCATTAACATTAAATATGCCCTGGCACTGTGGCTGATTGCAGCACAGCTCATGCACCTGGTGAACAGTGTTGCAGAAGTGCACAAAATACACCCAGATGGGTGGTGTGGGGAAGGTATAGGTATATAAATAGCCTGTTTATCGGGATGCCCTTTGAGGAAATACCTACACAAACAGACTTAATTTGCAGCTGGAGAACACTGATAGCAACAAAACTTTAAAGAACTAAACCAAACTAATGCTTCTCCTACAGCACTGAGTATGTATTGGTTTCCACTGCAGGATGTGTGAAAAATGTCACTTTCTCTAAACATAAACATCAACACCTTAGTGTAGGTGCTACCTCTGTTGCACAGCAGCAAATGACTTACTATCTTACAGACACAATCGGTTAATAATTACAAAGCCAGTTTGAGCTGCACAAAGCTTTGACTTCCCGCATGCTTTGAACAGCAGTGTTTTTCCATCAATCCAGTGATAGTTCTCTTTATCGTGCCTTGCTCCCGACCAGTAGCCCAACGGACAGATCGGCAATGTTCAGCTCCAGTGTTGTGATCACGCTGGTTCCACAAATACTGTCTTACGAAATCAAAATAATGAAAAACGTCAGGAACAAAAACAAGGTGATGTGGATATCACTAAATAGGAAAATAAATAATATCCCCCTGCCAAATGTACTACATTGTATACCAAATGATTTATGCAAATCAGTTGATCAGAGGCCTGTGATAAACTGGCAGCCTGTCCAATTTTTCTCTGCCTTTCATCCATTGCATGCTGGGACACTCTGAGACCCCTGAGAGGGAGAGAGAATGACTAGATGGAAATGATTTTAAGCAAGAACAAGAACAGTACAGGTACAATCCTGCAAAAATACTCTAGATGAACTGCGGGAAGTGTGCTGTGTTTTAATATTGGTCTATTTTCGACAGATTGTAATTGTCCTCTGTTATCATTACATAGTGAGGGAGTGAAGTGAAGAGAGAAGTGGACTGTGATCATTAGGGAAACTGACCCTGAACTGAAAAGGCTTAGATTCTGCTCCTGGTTACGGTAGCCACCCTGCAAAAAGTGTCCTGGAGCAAGACACTAAATCTCTCTACAGTGTCCATGAGGTGCTGTTGTGTCGCTGATGCTGCGAGCTCACCTCAATGTGCAGGACTGAGGGGGATGAAAAGAAATCAATTTCTCCTAAGGGGATCAATTATAGTATAATATCCTATTCTAATTATTATAAAGTGCTGAGTCACATAGATGCCCCAAACTACCACAGAATTCGTCCAATACTGCAACATTAAGAGTACAGCTCAGATGTATTAAAGGCAGTAACTGACCAGCTCTTGCCTGCAACATTTGGAAAACCACACAAATGAACAACATGGATGAAATAGCTACTTGTTAGAGACTGTACATTCCTAGAACTACATGAACGGCTTTCATATAGTGAGAAGATGAATAGCCCCTATTCCACCTGTGTATTGATGCAATTTGTCTTTATTATGGCGAGCATGTGTGTCATTTTTCACATCTATACCCTTTATCTACTCCATTCCATCAAAGCAGTCTTCCCATAGTAACGGTGTGTTTGTATGCGTGTACGCAGTGCATCTTCATTTAAAAATTCATTTCAAACACAATGATGTGTCTGAATGCATTTTCTGCACAGCCTGGACAACTTATCAGGGACTTGCTGAGTCTACAGGTTAATATCCGAGAGCAGCTTTGAGCTGGATCATGTGATGAACCCCGGGTTCACTGTTGTGTGCTGCAGGGAAAATGAGACTGAACCCTGTTTAGTGTGAGGCTGGTGGGAATCTCTCAGATATGACTGAGCAGCAAACAAACTCATGGTCTCTGTCTGTCTTTGCTCTGTTAGTATAAATAAATAGCTATACGGGAGAACAGATTAGATGCATATTGACAGACCAGAGACATAGACTGAGCTGTATTATCTACTGAAATGAAATGTAGTCTTATTGCAATAAATGAGACCATATTAAAAATGGTTTGGTTGTTGAGAATGTGTTTTCTGAATCGCAGAAGGATTTTTATTATACTAAGAGGTACATTCTGTCGCTTAATTTACAAATAACAAGTCACAAATGTAGATCCACAACATCATTTTGGCCAAAAGGGATTTGAGGAAGGTTCTGACAATATAAGGCTCAAAGTGGATATTAGCCACAACACCTTTGAATCACTTTCAAAAATGTTCCCTCAAAATATCATTTTAGATTTAATAGTATAAATATCTAGAATACTATATATATATTCATGTATTCTGTTTTCATTTATTTGACTTAATCATGCGTGTCCAGTGTTTCTTAGACCGACAAAACAATTCAAATGTTTCCTCTGCTTCCTAGTCAGTCTTCAGACTGAAAATAGCTCATCTGAGACATTTCAGATGTTTGTTAAACAAAAGCCATGAATGTGTCAGTCAGATCTGTTTAAAATTGTAATTATTTGATAGTTTTCATATAATTTTGAGCTAAATAACTTCAATAAATCTAACTAAAATATGATTTATTTAAGCCTATGAATCAAAGAATATGGTAAATAAAAATTAATCTATCCAAAATTTTATATTCATTGTTCAGTACAACAAATAATTAAGAGCTGAAGAATCTTGTTCACAAGTGCCTTTGTGCTTTTATTGACCTTTTTCTTTTCGATCAATAACCCACTAACCACACAGTTCACCTGTAACACGGCTTTGTTATGTTACTGAAATAAATGATGCTGGTGGATATTTGAGTTTCAAAGGAGCAGAAGATGAAACAAGATGATAGGAAGCAATTTTCCACATTGTTGTGTAGTCTTTTATAATGGATTTCAAATCATGGAGAGATGCTCTGATGTTAATGAGAACGACGTCTGCATGGTGATGTGTGAAATTAGACGGAATTAAAAGAGACTGTGATGCACCATACTATATGTTTTCTGGTGAGGGATTATACCCTCATTACTATGGAAGATATATCTCAAATTACAGTCGCTTACATTACTGCATTCATCAATAGCCATATGTTCACATAATATGTAACATATGTAGAGCAATAATTTGTTTTCATCTGACTGTTTGCTAGGTTTTAAAATTGTTTTCCCACATAAATGTGCATTCTCTAGTTTATCTATAATTTTAGACTGCATGACATGATCAAAGGGCATAATACTATATGGACACTGTGTTGAGGCACTTTCAGTCTTGTATTTTAAGCTAAGCAGTACAAAGGGCCTTTGAGTGTTTTGAAAAACAGGACACCTAAACATCTGTATTCTTAGGCAATCTGTGCAAAATCCATGTGCTGAGGAAGATTGGGTGATGCAAATGGAAGCTCTAGTTACGAAAAGACCCATGTGATGTTTCTTAACCATCTTTCATTCTTATTCTGATTGTACCACACTCTTTGAAAAGCTTCAAGTTCATATATTTGAAATATGAAAATCGGATAAAATTATAATTAATGTAGATACAATGTGTCTATTTAATCTTTAGGCCTTTTGGTGAACAGGTCATTTAACTAGTGATGATCTGAAAGCAGAGCCACATATTAAGATGGTACAAAACTATTAAGCATTAAATCTTGATATCAACTATTATTAGCCACGTTAATGACTGAAATAATGGATGGCACTGTCAGTCTGTCTGTCTTTCTTTTGTCCGTCTGCTCAACAGTTTGACTCAGGCTGAAATAGTGCAGTAAAATGTTGTAAATATTATATTACATCAACAACTAATTACTGTGGTCTCATGACAATTTATTGTAATTGATTGACATTTTTTATCTACTCAAAGAAAGCACCTGAGAGCAAGACACTCATTCACAAAGGTGCCCTGAGAATACATAATAAAATTAGTTATGCAAGTTGTACAATCAACATTCAACATGTACATTACAGAAGGACAAAGCAGGCACATTAATAAAAACATTCATTATATAAAGCATAATTTAACAGAGGCTTAAACTTATTTTGAAAGACCTGAAGCCAAATCCACTGATGAGGAGCATAGTAGGTGAAGCAGTTTTTCTTAATTTCCTTTTCATGAATGAGACCTCCAAGGAAATCTGGCCTTGTAATCATGTATAGTAGCCCATATTTCTCAATTTTAAAAGTGGTGACAGACAACACGGTAGTTTATCTGGAATGACTTTGCAAGTTTAAAAAAAAAACGGTGTTGTTCCCTTCAGGAGGTGAGTGATGGTCACTCTAATTTCACATACAGAATGTAGTGATGGGTTCTGAAAGTGTCACCTGTCATAAATCAAAGAGCAATGTAACACACAGCACCAAGTGCTTTGAGGGTATAAGCAGGAGCATGCATGTAAGTGACATTTACATAATCAAGCACTGATAAAAATGTTGCCTTAACAATTTGCAATCTAGTGCTAAAAGTTAGACAGTTACTTATTCCGAAAACATAGCCAAGTGTAGGTTTAATCTCCTTAGTTAGTTCCTCAATATGAGTTTCAAAAGATCATTTATCATCTATCCAGGTGCTTTTAACAATGTACTTTGTGCTTTAGTTATTGTACTGATTGGAGAACATATAGGATTCCAATTGGGATCAGGTGGACAGCATGTAATTAGTCTTATCTAGATTTAATAAAAGCTTATGTCTAAGCTTGAACAATTAAAAAAATCTGACTTCACATTGGACGAAGATTTGTTTGTAGTGAATGCTGATAAAGAAGTAATAGTGTCATCAGCATCATGATGAATAGAGCTACCCAATACATTTCTTAATATAACCAAAAACATACAATAGCAAGGAAATATTCTGTACTGCTTTAGGTTGGTTGCATGACAGGAGAATTGGTGATGGACAGTTGAAGACCTTTGAAAATATTGCCTTTTTCAGTGCATGAAACTTTTTGAGAGTTGTAATACACTTTTCCTTGGCATACATCCAAAAATAATGACAGTCCCATAAAATACTGTGCTTTTTGCTAATCATCAAATACTAGCATGCTAACAAGCTAAACTACAGATGGTGAACTAGAACGACAATGACAATATAGCAAAATTGATGCAAATAAATCTGAGACCGACACCTTTTCTTTATTATAATCAACGTAAAGAAACGGACTATGGACTAGCTGCTACAGTGACTCTTAAGAACTGAAAGAGTCTAATCTTTGGTCTCTGGAACAAAAAAGAAATTATCCACTCAAGATTGTATTGATGACTCTGCTTACTGTCTGTGAAAGTATATATGAGGCCACAACAACAGCACGGAACTGTAGCTACACTCTGGCCTCAAAGTTGATGGATCAACTGAAAGTATTTGTTGGCATGGCTATTTTCTTAAGCCAAATGGCTACCAGTCCTAGTATTACATCTGTCAGCAACTCTGCTGTGATATCAGTGAGCTGTAAGTCCCCAAGGGAAATGGTCCCACTCTCTCTTTATCCCCACAGTGTAGGGGAAGCTCACAGAGGGCAAGAGGGCAACAGTGGCAGAACATGCTATTTTCTACATATTATTCCTCTACTTCAAAGTGGTACATGCAGTGCTTCCACTGCTGTTTTTTTTTTGTTTGTTTTGTTTAGTTTTGTTTTGTATTTTTGCTGAAAGCACATCATCATTTGAGGGACAATAGAAACAAGCTATTGTTGTGTATCTCTACTGTGACTAAAAGTGAAAAAAGACTAAAAGTTGAACTTTAATTCTATACTGTGTTTTGCATATATGGTTTGACAAAAATCCTTAGCATGAATTGATTCCTTTGCCACAGTCTGAAGAGAGACAACACATTATTCCTATAGGTTAGTATTGTTGTGTTTAATAAATCGGCTCATGATCTAAAATAAACTTAGTTACACTCTAAGTTACAGTTCAATGTAAAAACACTAAATATTAGCATCATTATTAGTCGGTTAGGACCTATTATAAAATTACATTTCTTCATAAGAATGCTTCTTTTCAGTACAACTATGTGTTCAAAATCAACTTTGAAACATTGTTGCTGCAACAACAAGGATGAGCACCATTTTTTGACTACCATGACATACATAAAAAAACGATTATTTCCACTCGGTGGTGTAAGCACAAATGATTTGTCATGTTGGCAAGAGCTTCAGAAATCCAACGCTGCCCTATTTTTCAGCAGCTGTGAAGTTCTAAACTATAATAATAGCAAAGTTTCGTACACATTTGTCAGTCTGACCTGAGGATACACACTTCATATAGAGACATTTTGATCACCTTTTTTATCGTCTTTAGGAGCGAGCAGTATCTTCTTTTTCTTGCTCATTGCCAGCCATTGAGCAGTTTTGCTGGAGAGCATGTTATCTTTTCAGTTCCCAGATCATGAATTAAAAAAATGTACATGACTGCAGGTTCTAGGGCAGCTATAAATTAGATTTCAGAATGACTGAATGACATTTTCTTTCTGAGTGCAGATGATTTATAAATCAAAGGCAGGCCTCTAAGCACTGTGAAATGAGCTTTTCCGCACCATGGTAAAATGACTCACCTGACAACCATGGGACGTTCCTCTTACCACAGAGGATCCGCACAGCAAGGCTCTTGCTGTGAAAATGTTGTTAAACCTTAGATGAGGAGTTTAAAGTTTATACTGCTTCGTCTTGGGAGGCAAAGCCAGCATTCATGGTGCTTTCTAGTCGGGCGTGAGCACTGTTGAGGAGCTGCAGTACACCTTCAAGGGCACTTCCTCACATTGTCCGAGAACTACAGAAAACGTTCCCGCATCTGCATTTGATGTCGGGCTGTCGATCAAGTACTATGCTGCTTTCACTTGTTCTCACACATTTCTGGCAGCAGATGAGTGAAATAATGGTTGACATTCTGAATTTAAATCTCTTGGCACATGACAGCTTCTTTATCAGAGCTTCAGATGTGATAAATGGCTCTTTGGCTTTGCTGCCATTCTTCAGTGGAACCTGCTGATACTGCCAGCAGCAAGTTCCTTGTGGTCGCTCGCAAACAGTTGTAGCTTCTTATATGATCTGTGGTGATTTGTTTTCTTTTTGTAAATAAGCTCATGGCTTCACTAATGTTTGCCTGAGTATTTATGGTTGTGCTAATAACTCAGAATGTTCTCGTTTCTTATGAAAAAAGTTCAAATCTAAGTTGCTTCTTAACTCGATCTATTAATTCTTATTAACCAACCTTTGTAAAGCTGTAAAATAAGTCCGGATGATAAATTCCAGATGGTTCATGTGTGGAAAAGATTTGTGTTTGTAACAAAAAAAAGAATGAGCAGAGTGGAACAATCTGCTCTCTGATTGGAGAGTTTTAATTTGTTTATAGTGACAATCCAATGTGATCCAGGTTTAAGGACAGCAGCAAAAGTCATACTCATAACTTCAGTGTCAGACACTGTGGGAATTTGGAGTTTACAGGTACACACTGAGATTTCTGATTTGTATTTGTGTACAGATGTTCACAAAAGTGCTTTTTGCTATAAATGCACAATTGTTTTTGCAAAATAAATCATTTCTACACTTGCACACAGTGGAATTTCTCATGCATATTTATTTATTTTTTTGCAAGTCTATGAAGGTTGATTTACAATTCCAGTAACTGGTGGTAAATTGACTGTTTTCCAGTCCAAAATTTTAGAGATCTGCAAGTTCCACCTTCTCAAATGTGAGGATTTGATGCATTTCTTTGTTTGAATATCTATACTATTTGGACCACTGGTTGCAAAAATTACAAAACTTAAATGCATCACCTTGGGTTTTTGAAATTGTGAAAGTAACAGGGTTTTACATTTACAGTAAGGCAATTGCAGTTTTAGCAAAGAGAAAATACAGGAGTGTGGCACAGTAGTCATGAGGATGTTGTTCAAAGTACCTGATGGGATGCTCATTAAATGATCGTCGTCGTGCATCATTCCAGTAGATGTGGACCAGTAGGGGCTTCCTCCACCAGAGGGGTTATTATTATGCATTTTCATTATTGATAAAAGCAGAATAACCCTGATAATTTTGCCAAGTGCTTGCTCATAGGGAATCAAAGGGAAACTGTGGATTGTTGGGTTCTCTGTTCTCTGTATTTGTAATGACACATGTTGTGAATTGGCACTATATAAATAAAAATGAATTTAACGGAATTAATGTAGGTATAACTTCACAAAACACTGACACTGGAAAAAAACAGCAAGTGAAAATGTAGATCATGAAAATGTTACTATAATAATGGTCTAACAGGACTTGAACTAAAGTCTTTAGGCTGACAGTCTTTTTTTAAATCATCACGAACCCCTTCAACATTCGCATGCAGACTTTTGTTCCCCTCTATTGAATGAGGTGATGATGGGTTACTGAGCTTGCTGAAAGAGATCCCTACTGGCCCATATGTATGGGAATGATACACGATGATAATGCTTTTTTAATGATGTGATAACATCCAATACTGTATGATTTGAAAACACAGATATACTGCAGGTTTGGAGATGTCTTTGACAAATGACTACAAAACTAATCAGGATACTTTGCTGTATAGACCCATTCTATGTCATAGCTCTTATTAAATAGTGGAAGAATTTCTGTGTACAAAGGTCTATCTGAGAAGTCCAGAGCAGAGTGAAATCAGAGGAAGGATGCTTCAGGGTTCATATACTAGCCCATTACAAATGACAAAGTATTATTTTTGAAACTGTGTTCCAAGTGTATGTACCAGAAAATATCGCCTACCCTTGCTTCTTTCTTAAATGTGCAGCACCATCAGACTGCACCAAGGTTCACAAGTGTCCCCCAAGCTGCAGCAGGATCCAGCTACCTGAAGGTCGTCCATTGTGTGATAAAGTGTCCTCACCTTTTATATTGCCTCTGCAGGCCCCAGGACATGTCGAGGCCAGAGCTGTCTTGCAGGGCGTACATCTTCTCCAAGATACAGTAATGAACAATCCTCAGATGGATACTCCCTTTTGTTGAATTGCTATTGTGCCAAAATAGTGGTCTTAATACCTCAAGCTTTACAGTCCAGTCAAAGCTAAATAGCTCTAGGAACAACTGCTATTCCTTGTTAAAGTCACAACATTATTGTGCTAAATGTTCAATTACAAACACAAAAAGTTGTCTTCACGCATTTTGCAGACTAGCTAACTATCTTCTTGTCTTGGAGTGACAAACCAACCTTAGCGCAAACAAAGTATTAAGTAGGATAAATGAGAAACTTGAAGCTGATAAAGTAAATGCACAGATTTGAGTTTGGTGACGTGAGTGGAAGTTGGGGCCATTCTGTCATGCTGCGTTGGCAAGTTTCTGTGACATGATAGAGATAAAGCACATTATGCAAATAGAAGATCTGTGGCATAGTCTTGATAATCGTTTTCTCTCTGCACACCTGCAGCTAAAACCCTTCATTGATTTTCAAACTGTCTGAGGGAACCGAGTTCCAGGTGGTTGAAAGTAACATAAAGGAGTCTTTGGAAATGTGGCAGTGACAGTTTTAAAGACATGAAACCATAGCGGAATGCTGCAAACTGCTAATCAAACAAGGTAATAAACAGTGGAAAATAGAGAAGTGCTATATGAACAGAGAAGCATAACAAAGCTACAAAAACAGGAGGAAATCCACCAATCTGTTACGGTATGAGTGTAGGTTATTACTGCTCTTCTTTGCGAAACTTGTACCAAAAGTTCAATGTATAGTGTGTTAGTGTTTGAAAAGTACATAATGTTATGTTTGCTTTTGCTTTGAAAAAAGTAAAAAATATATTTATTTATTTTTTTATTTTTTTAACTCCCATTACTCACAACTACTCTGTTGTCTTTAGGCAACGGATGTCTATTGGATAAATAAAGTCAGCCAGTGAACAGTTCTGCAGTAATGACTGAAATGCCAGTGATTCCCAATTAAAAAGTAAATTCTGTAAATTAACCTTCAGAGGCTCAACACAGCATTCATCAGTACTCAACGAGGCCTGAAGCAGGAGGAGCAGCTGTCTCAGCTCTGACAGGGATATCCGGTGTTTACCAGGTTGAGCCAGAGGAACATTAACTCCTCACTGCCTTCTTCCCCTCCTTCCTTCCTTCCCTTATTCCTTCCTTCCTTCCTCCTTTGAAAGCATAATTATATTAAGAAATTTTGTCATACAGAAAATTCTGTTAAAGCTGCAAATTTGCATTGTTCTGACATCTTATTAAGTGAATTGTTTATCTGTTCCTGCAATTCTTGTTAAAACAGCAGAATGAAAATTTAACATGAAATCAGTTCATTATGCAGCGTATACAACTTTTTTTCTTGGTCATGATAAGAGCTTGATCAAATCTCCAATATCATAAACTCCTGATGTGCATTTAGATAATATCACGTTTCTATTGCACAAACAAAACATTATTGAAAATCTACTTTTCTCGTGGCTTTTCAGGTTAATGAGTATTCCAATCATTCCTCTTGACATTTCCCTCATGACAAAGGTTGCAGTACGCAAACCTCATTTCTCACATTTGCATAATCTCCCTGTCATCCCAGTGCTGTTGCCTTTGGCCTCCTCCTCCTCCTCCACCCCCCTCCTCTGCTTAAACTGTCATTTATAAAAAAAATAAAATAAAAATTATCTGATTAATGGTGATTTTAAATGATCCATCCAATTAATCATAGATGGCAATATCTGATGATTGGTGTCCAAATTTAGGAAAAGGAAAGCATGCCAAGAAACTCAGGGTTTTATTTTGGAAGCTGCATCACTTGAATAATGCCTCAGTTTTTAAATCGCACCATCTTATTCTGTGAAACTCGCGAAATTTGATTACATAAGGGATGTAATGGGAAACTGTACAATATCCACAGAAAGAAAATCCCACTATACTTTTCACAAGGTGAGAATAAAATGACACAGATTGTCAGCCTCCATTACTGCAGAGGACTGTACCGTCTCTAATAAGGACACTGGAGGCATAGCAGCTTTTCAGAAAAAAGCGCAAACAAAGACATCTACTGAGGCACCAAAGACTTGTGCATCAAGACAAGTCCTGCATTTCAATGGTGACAACAACAAGACATCACACTGAAAAACAGTTTCATCCCTCTTGTCTTGTAATCATCTTCCATAATGACACTCAGGCCGTAATCCCAGGGGGCGGATTGAAAGTTGGGAAAGACCCAAATGAAAACATGGCTATGTGAAAACAGCTCTATGTCTTAAAGATAGAAGCTTTCTGTGACAGTCCAGCAACTGCACATGAAATGGTTGTCAAGCTGTCCTCGTGATGATGCTCCTCAGCAGGCCCCAACCCAGGAGCTGACAAGCCTGGTAGGCCCAATGCAAACAGGTTCTGTATGTGAAGCTGCACAGTCTAGTATTACTCATTAATGCCTCTCTTCCTGCTCCTGCATCTTTACTGCTGAGGATTCTTTTACTGGATCTTCTGTGTCATTTTTCCAGTAAAAATAAACTATCGAACAAGCAAAAGCTTTCTTCATCTTACTGTATCATTTGTGGTATTAGGATGTACTGTATATCGGTGTGACTAAACTTTCCTTTTTGTTTCTTTTACTATTTTTTTTTTTTTTTTTTTAGCATGGCCTCATTTTGGAGGCCGTGTTCAAAATATAACCAGTTCGATATTTTAACCTCACTTGATATAAATAATTTCCTTTCTTTAGTTTTAAAATAATGCACATTCATGCAGCACAAATCACCATGGTTACAAAAAAGGAAGTAGCCTAATTTGACACTGGTTAGCCTCTTTTTAGTGTAGTTGCTGTGGGAATAGTAATGTCTGTCTGTCTGTTGGTTGGAGGACCACAAATATTTCAACCATGAATGAATGGACTGCCTTGAATTCACAGGCTTTAGGGATTAGAATACACTGAACTTAACCTCCTTACTTTACCTCTGTTAGCACCATGAGGTTGATATTTTTGGTTTAGGCAGATATCTTGGCAAACACTAGATGGATGGCCGGGAAATTTGGAACAGATACTTGTGGTGCCCAGACTAAGAATCTAATGATTTCAATCATCAATTGGCTTTTCTTTTCTCCCCAGGTCCATACAACTCTAAAGCAAAGTTATTGATTGATTTCATGATCCTCAGAAGGTGAATCCTAATGGCTTTGATGATCTCCCAACTCTTCTTCTAAAGCCATCATCAGGTCAAAAATCCAGTTCATCCAATACAGTGATTACTTATTTCTTATTTTTAATCATCCATTATTGCCTCCTAGAGCCACTAGCTTGGGTGCATAATTTAGCCATGATGTTCTAGATATTTTAGCCAGGCTACCAAAACCTACCACATATAGCACCTATAACAAAGTTTTACATTGCTTCAGAACAACACAAAAAAGACCAACAGCCAAACAAAGTTGCCACCCTTTTAGGATCTTATCATCTTGCCTAATTGCACATCTGCCATGTATTTTAAATGATACCAAGAACTACTATTTCTGCAAAGAAAATACCCAGAGAAATCCAAGGAGTTATAGAATTGAGAGTACTTCTTACTGAAGACAAATGTTAAGGTAAACAAAATTAAAGACACTTGAAGTGAGCATTCAGACAGAAATCCAGTGGGGGAAAAAATGGAGCTCTTGCTTTAACTTCAAAATGACATATGTCAACGCTAATGCATCAGAAGATAGTTATCCTTTGATTTGTTGCAGCTGAAGAGCAGATTTGTATAAAAGCTGTCATAATTGGATTTTGGAGCCTCACACATTGTTAAGGAAGTCTGGCTGTTGACGGGAAAGTGAACATTCCTCTGCTTTAAGTAGGGTATGACAGAAAGAAAACAAACCCTAAGCTTCAAAAATTAACACTGCAGAAGACCTTTTGTGAGAAACACCATCTGGATTATGAGAACACATTGTCCTCGTTTTAGTTACAACTTTTTCCAGTTGATGCTGGAGATATGCTGTATTTAGAGAATATCAAAAACTGTCATTCATGGTTTTGAAACTGTTGTTTAGGGAAATATTTGAACTCTTCTTAACCCAGCCTTCCACTTTCTGAACAAAAGGACAGGATCATCCGAGGAGCACAACAGTCCCCCTCGGTCGTCGTAATTGTTCTCACCCTTTTCACTTTGAGTTCACGCTTGCTCTCACAACACTGAAGGTTATTTGCAACATCCTCGGAGATATTGACTGCCCCGGTGTCAAACTGTTTCCGCTTCACAGTACAGATACTCAGGCCCAGTCAGTCTGATCAAATGCTTGTGTGAGTCTCCAGTTTAATTCAGTTTCTACTTGAAAGCCCTGTGAGCTGGGATCAAATGATATCAGATTCACTTGCCAGCAGGACCTTGGGTTATCTAACATCTAACACAACACTTCAATACCTACAACAGTGCCCCCAACCCTAAAGCCAGCCCCCCCCATACACCAACGCACACGTTAATGCTTTGTGAACATAGATCAGCCTATACAAGGTGTTCTATTCTGATCCCTTTTCCCAGTGTCCAGAAAAACATGCAGTAAGACTAAGTGGATATTTGAATGGCCTATCTAGTTATTGTGATTGTTTAGTCTTTTTTTTTTTTCTTTTGTCACATTAGGGGCAAATTTTTAAATTTGTCCTTCAGCTTTTAGCTTTAACCAGAAACATTAAACTGCAGGACACTGTAAGGGAAACAGTAAAAATTTGACAATATCCATTTATGAGTCTGAATCCCACCACAGCTTGAAAGCTTAAGTCTCACCACAGAAACACCAGCTGCAGAATGTTGACAATAGGAGCTCACAGGCATATGGTCTGAGGGTCAACACAGCAATCTGTGTCTACTCAGTCTTATTATGTTGACTAAAATGTCCTCGAGAGCAAATAAAGCACTAATCTCCATTATAATGACCTTAAAGCCATGTATAATTATTTTGATGTGAGAAAATATGGTGATGCTATAATTATTGTTCATGTTTCACAACAATTATTGCGGAGACATCCTCCTTATTTCAAGCGTCTTTATTGTCTTTCACCTGTCTGAATGACATTTTGGAGTGCTGTCAGCTGCAGTACGAAGCTGCTAGAACTTCATGCTGTAAAGCCGATGCCAGAGCCTTTTCCCTTCTTACTGCAAGCCCGCATACTGTTGCCAGTTACTATGTCTCTTTACACATTTCAACATCATACTGTCAAGATTTGTATGCAGCCTGGAAAGTGGAAGCTAGCTCACTTGACTAACTTGCTTCCTCTTGGAAAATGTGAGGCAGTCTGCCCAGCTCGCAGACATTAGTGTTGTTATCGTTGTTTTTCCAACACCTGCTGAGCCATCAGTGCTGGCTGTCTCTGCTGTCTCTCTTTCATGGGTCTAGATAGTGGTGATAGTAGGAGACCAGTCAGAACTCACAGAAATGCTCTGATAGCCTCAGAACTCCATATGTTACCTTGTGAATCGAGTCACAAACATGATGGTGACTCTGAGTAATGTAATGTCGGCTAGGATCATGTCAGCAGCTCAGTTTATCAGCAGCCTTCATGACGGTTGGACTTAAAATGATGTTAGGTGTTGCTACCCACGCAGATGATTCACCAATCAAATTAGTGCATCAAAATTGTCAGTTGGAAACAAAAAACAATTCTCCTGGGTGAACACGAATGTAGTGGTTGGCGTAATTGCAAAAAAATAAACAAAATTTGCTCAAAATGTAATTTTTTATTTATTTTTTGGTAGAAAAAAGCCAACAAAAGAACAAAACCTGACATGTATGCTGATTTCTTTGCGGAAAATGATTTTACTTATAAATTCAGTGACTGTAGCCAAGCTATACTGTAAAATGTAGGGAAATAAAGTAAATCCTGTAATAATTCAGCAGTTGGGGTGACAAATACTGTTGTAAAATAATCCAATCTAAATATCTCATTAGAAAAAAACTGCAATTTTCCATAGATGAAAAACAGGTATTAGTTTCTCTACAGAAGTGTATTTGCATGTGTATAAACAATGAAATTAACTGTAAATATGGTTAAACAATGTTACATTGCAAATAGTGAGGCCTGATTCTGCAGAAAACACCATTATTCATTAGATATATGTAGATTTACATAAAAAGAGTGTATATTTGCAAATTTTTTAATATTAAGAAGTATGTTCACTTGTAAAATTTGAAAAATTGTAAAACCATCATTATTAAACTAACACTTATGGTTATTATTACAATGACGAACAGTTCAGTTAAGATCATATCAAGTACAATACGAGATTATCCACATAGCATTATATAAAAATCTTGTGTTTTTGTTCACATTAGACATGTAAATTCAGGGTTTTTCAAGTTAAATTTTCTGTAGTATTAATTTTTTCCCTGTATTTCACATATGCACACAAACCTGCAAAACTGCCCGTCTTTTTCCAGTGTATTTTTTTCCTACCTAATTCAACATATGCAAATCTGCAGTTCAGAGGTAATAGTAGTTTTTCCTCAACAGAAACAGCACAGTGACGTTTGGTGGGTGAGACTGCTGCTCAGTATGGCCTTTGGCTGGTTAATGAGATAGAACATTTGGCCAGTTCTGATCTGGCTGTTTTATTATGTGAGCAGACAACTGCAGAACCCATTTAGCAGCCAAATACCTGTGGCTTTGATTTTGACAGAGCTGCCTGCTTGTCCTCTGCGTCTCTCTCACATAATCAATCAAAACCTGAATTGGTGGGAAGGGCACAGTAATCGGACAATACTTCAGCGTGTGAAAAACAGACGTAAAAGTTTTGCTCCAGTTGTCACTTTTGAAGGAGCTATAGATGGGCTGACTTGACAGATATTTTTGTCTAAATTCCTGTTTACAATTGAAAGGTAGTGAAAAGAGCACGGTGTTCGTCTCTAAACAATGATTTTCTTTGCACGGTTGACAGTTTTTGCCAGACACGCTGTCTTTACTGTCAGGTGGTTGAATCAAGTGACAGTAGAATTTCAGAAAGTGTTCAAAAAGTAAGTCAAAACTCAAAGTCGGCCCCCTCGAGTCTCCTGAGCAAATACAGTTGTACAAATGGCTTTTAGGAGCCACATCAATTGTGTGCAAAGACAGATGTTTGACCTTCTGTGCTGCGGCATTCAAAACTAGATGCCTTGTCTTTTTATACTTTATCTTTGTCTTGACATCTCTTTAGTCTTAGTGACATTTGGGACATCAAACTAAGGCAGGGAAGAGACTTGCATAACTTGCATACTTAATCTGAGGCGTCAGTCAAATATACCCCAGAGCAAAACTACTGTACTTCCACATACGATCCAGATCAGATTTCTGTCTTTTCCCATCACTGCATAATTATTCCTTTTGTCTACATCAGAAGAAAATAGAAGTTGTTTCAGATTACCATTCCAAAGAAGTTAGAAAAAGTTACATTAATCTTGTAAGCTCATTATATCATGAGTTGATAGCATATAGCATAAAGGAAAAATGTCAGATGTACATGTCTGTACGTGCCTTTATGGACAGTCATCAAATCATGTGTCCTACCACTATAGAGAACACTACAGTTTCACAGTAATATTTTTTTAATCACAAAATAATCAAAACAGTACTGATGGTTGTTTTACAAAGATGTTGCACAAAATTCTATTTCTGTTTTGAGAAATGATCATTTTAAAAGTCGTTAAATTCTACGTCAGATGGACAAACACAACAAGCTATCAGACAATGAGGAAACTGACAAAAATTTCAAATTTATTTCAAAAAATGTAAGTTAGCAACATATTGCTTTGTGTAATCAGTGCATGTTGTAAAAAAAATTCTCTGCTTTTAAGAGTATGTGAGGATACTAACTTGATTTTTTTCCCCCCCAACTTACAGTGTAATTAGCCACCAAAACACAGATTTAATCCCAACACAACAAATCACCCATGCCACCATGCTTATATTACAAATGTAGTCACAGGACCCCAGTACCTAACCTGAATAATGCAACCAGCACATTGCACGTCCCCTTCAATGCCTACAAAATCTTTCCTATTACGGTGACCTCAGGAAGAATGCTGTTGTGAGTGGAATGATATCACCGATTGCAGTAAAATCCTTTGGCAAATACAAGATCTGTGTAGCCTGAGAGGCTTTCGGGGCTTTGAGCATTCATTACCAAGTGAGGGCTTGATGTAATGAAAAACAGCTAAGTGTGGATAGAGATGAGTCAAAGGTGCCTTCAGACATTCAGAGACCTTCAGAGCATAAGCAAAACATCATTTCCAGGACCATTAGTGTAGCAGTGTGAGCTCAGCCTGAATCAAAGGTACCCTTAAGAGTTTTTATATATGCAGGTTTAGGGTTAATTAGCATTTAACATGGTGTCATTATAAGTCAGGGTAAAGATTAAAGAATGTTTTCGAAATATGAACACAGGTTGAAATCGCATTTTATCTGCCCAGAGGGGGGGTTGATTCCCCATTGGATGGACGGTACCTATGCAAATAGGTAGCAGAGCTGAACACTCTGGGGGGCTTTGCAGGAGTAATCGGCTGCTGGTGCTTCTGCAGGATGACTGATGATGGGCAGCATCTTAGAGCTGGCAGGACCGAAAGGGATTCAGTGGCACAGAGAGTACTGGACATGTCGCTAGTGATTACATTCTGCTACACAAAAGGTCAGGGGTCAGACTGAATGTGCTCCGGCAGCCTCCTGCACCAAACTGAGTGTGTAGCCAACACTGTACAATGTCATCTACTTATGATGCTCCGGGTTAGCTCTGCAGCCCCGTGTTCACACCGACACTGCTACTCAGTATTTGAAAATCAAATTCACTTCCCTCACTGCATCTGCTGTGCACACCTGTGTAGCCGAAAACATTCCCTGGAGATAACAGATGCAAAGTCAGATTTCAGGGATGTAATTCAGATTCCAGCATTAGTCACATCAAATAACCTCAGTTTTACATGCAACAATTAGTCAGTATGAGGATTCCTGGACTGTTGTTTTGCCAAAACAGAAATCTGTGGGAAACAGGCATTTTTCACTATGTTCAAATATTTTAAAACTCAAAGTTAATTTGTAGAATAATCATCAAATTTGCTGACAGTCAAAATAATTGTGGCAATCGCAGCAAGTCTGTTTTATGAATAATACAGTTAAAGTAAACATTCATATCTCTGAGGAACATGTTCAGTTTGGAGGCAAAGAATAACAAAATCTGTTCACTTCAGGACTATGCTTTCCAGTAAAAAAAAAAAAAATTGGCAAAATTAACCTAATAAACATGAAATTGGAGTCAAGACCCTACAGTGTTATTTATGGTGTGGTTTCACCTAAGTAATTTACATATGAGGGATTTAAACCTTTATAAAACAATATAAACTACTTCTTTACCTGACTATGATACATATTAGGGCAGAGACCCTACAGTGATATTAATTATGAAGAATATCCTAACTAATGTAATAACATAGCTAAGACCCTACGGTATTATAAATTATGGGACTTGACCTAACTGATATAAATATTAAACCTTAGACTCTACAGTATTTTTAATTATGGAGATTAACCTGACTAATTTAGAGCTAAAGTTTTGAACCCACAGAAGTATACTTTGCCAAAGCAAAATAACTAATTAAGTATAAGGCAGTTGTCTATTTTTGGGCATCTCTTTACTAGCTGCTTCCATAACATGTTGCTAGGTTCAAATTCAAGCATGTAAGACTACAATCCATTAGCAGTAAGTAACCCATGTAGCCTTTCAGATAACAACTTTCATCTCTCAAATATTCCCTTTTACAGTCTGCTTTTTTCCTAACCTAAGTTCTCTTATAGGATGTTGTTCCTAAAGAAGGTATATTTGAGAGACAGGGTTGCTTCTCTCAAGTGGTTCACCAAATGAGATTCAAAGAGCAAAGGGCCACTTTCACATCGGTTTAAATAAACCCCTGGAAGCTTGTGGAAGTGCTTGAAGAGAGACTCACCGTCCTCTCGAGACTTTTGAATAAACGCATCCACACCACTTTCTCCATAGTTTCCCTCGGATGCCACAGTGGAGACGTAGTTCCAGCGCATGGCTTTGACAATGTCCACCATGGCCTGAGCCTGGTAGGTGTCCGGGGGCACCACGCGGGAGAAGAAGTCGTAGCGGGTGTTGTCACTGAGCTCCGGGGCTGTGGAGGCGTAGCTCACCTGAGGGATCTATGAGAGAAACGAAGCAAGACACAAACAATATACTTTCTGTAAATTCATTGCACAGCATACACAGCAATAGGTTTTGTGTTTTTAAAAAAAGGAACATGATAATGTGACACATAACATCTGGTGGAATCTCTCTACCACTCCTACACTGCTGCTTTAAAAAGCCTTGATGATAACAGAATTAGCTACTATTCTCTCTGAGAAGTGTTGAACCAATCTGCTCAGAGATTCACACTCATCTCTATCATAATGCGAGATTTATTTTGTCTTGAAAAACGTACAAGCACAAAGATGATTGGCCTCCAGAGCTGAAATAATACCTTCAGATCTTCCCCACAAAGACATTATTGTTTCTGGGAAAAAAAACTATAATCTTCTTCTGTTACTTACTTCAGGGGTAGCTCAATAAATAGAAGGTAAGTTAAATGTATTGTAGTGATGGAAACTCACTTGGATAATCTTGAGATGGTGATTAAAGGAGGTGATAACATCTTAAGCTGGCAACTTTCAGAATTCTGCTCGTCTCTACATGCAGCTGCTCTAAAAGGTTTAACTCCCTCTGTTCTTAGTTTCACCACAGATGTCTTTCCGTTGCCTCCAGCAGGAAGCTCTTAGCCTCAAGTTTTGCTTGCTCAAGTTATTCCTGATTTATGGCTGTCATAGCTTCTATGATCTTCCTATGGCTTTGGTGCTGCACAGTTTGAAAGTTAACTGACCAGATTTTATGGCATTCAGTAATGTGTTTCATGGTTTGACTTCAAATATGGACACACTTTTTATGCTGATGCATTTTTTGTGTCCTCATTGTGATGAATTCAGCCAGTAGATGCAAAAAGTCCCAGGCGATTTAAGCCAGTATTTGACTGCATCCTTTAATGTGCAGTAGTAGGGCAGAATGCGTGTCCTTAAGTCACTCCTGGTTTTTAAGTAGTCGTAATCAAAGAAACCTTTTATCATTTCATTATGTAAACACAAAGCACTGCAAGTAATAAACACACACAAAAATATGATGTTGGAAAATCAAAGAAAGGAAAAAAGGCTGCAGATTACTTTTTATAGTAAAGTGAACATAATAACCACAAAATTCTAAATAGCTGATTTCCTCCTTTGCTCTAAGGTGTGTGTTTTTCTGACTTGTTTTAATAAAAACTGAATTGCAATAACCGTTTCTTTTCAAATTAGAAGGTAAAAATAGTTGCCTTTGACTGTGAGTTCTAATGATGACTGACAACTGAATGAAATGTCATCTCTTCCAAATACTGTTTGTCATGGCTCCTCAGCGTAGCTCTGGGGATTTTGGCAAATAGTGTCACCTTTGAGCATCTCTTCTGAGATGGAGGGATGCGTGGATGGAGGGATAAGCCAAACCCGACACTGAACAACACTTAGAAACCTGCGGTATTTTAGAATAACATTAATTTGTAACTGCTTTGAAGATTTTCGACTGTGTGTCTGCTTTTTATAAATAGGAATTTGACAGTTAGAATCTCACACCTTGGATTTTTTTTATTTCTTCCTACCTCCCCACTTACAGTCCTTATATCCTGCAGTGCTACATAAAAGCAAACTTTACAAAGTCGTGCTTTACCAATATTTGCTTCACTAACTGCAGAGAGACTGCAGCAGCAGAGATACTGTCCCTTCCTCTCTCCCTCGCTTCACACAGCAGAAACCTTTAATGTGGTCAGCTGTAGCGCTGCACTGATCCAGCTACTACTGTGCTCCCTGCTTGTTGCTGGACCCAGTGTAGGGAGCACAGCTGTTCAGTCTGTAGCCGTGACCTATGGTTCCTAACAGCTCATGCATCTCTACACTGGCTTTCATTTTTGCTGCAAGAATCCAGTGAATAAAGCCAGGGGCCAGAAAATGCTTGTAATGAATTATGAAATGTAAAATATTTATTTTTGAACAGTAACATACTCAGGACAGGTTTCAGTGCAGGCTTGGTTTTAGAGACATGATGCAGCGAACAGGCCAGTCAACAGCAGCCTCGTTAACTTGATTTCCTTCCAAAGAGGAGGAGAGGCAGAAAAAGGGAAATCTGTATATTCTGTAATGGACCTTGCTCATGTTGCATGTCAGCCTTGTGGAATTCATTCGTCCTAACGGCATTTCTGCGTCAGTCATCCTGAGCTTAACTTGAATATCTTGTACAAATTGTACAGCTTCTTGATCTGTGAGCAGTGAGTGGCATCGATGCTGGAGACTGACATGCTTCATGCACGTGATCCTCTGGGACGCTATCAGAGGCCTTGACAGGGTCTCTGCTGAGCTGCACCCTGCAAAGAGGCAGCAGTCAGCTGAACACCAGCAGACCAACGCACATCTGAGCTGCAAGTTTATTCACTTTAGCTCTGACAGGAGGCAGAGCTTCTATGTTTCTATGCCTTTTGGAAGCAGTAAAGCTGTGAAGTTATTTTTTTTTATTTTCCTCACACTGCTTTGACGTCACAGGGCGAGATGCAGCAGGATGCGAGTGAAGTGTTGTGCAAAGGTGTTGGGAAGGCGTTAACGATGTCTCGTTTTAGACTTTTTCACTGTTCGAGCATACAGTGAAAATGAACCTTTCACCCATTTGCACCTATGGCTCACTCTTCAAGCTTTGTTTCAGAGGGAGAGATGTTATTTTTGTTGAATTTGCAAAGAGCCTACATTCTTTGGAATAAAATACAAGGTGATAACACGTGTGTAAAACTGTCAATGGTATCTTTCTCCTATGATCATCCCATGAACTCTCCTACAAAA
The DNA here is from genome assembly GCF_022539595.1 of Amphiprion ocellaris. Lineage (NCBI taxonomy): Eukaryota > Metazoa > Chordata > Actinopteri > Pomacentridae > Amphiprion > Amphiprion ocellaris. The sequence continues at coordinate 23,113,553 of NC_072773.1, forward strand.
GTCATTCATGACTGCAACTAAGGGTGGAACAAATTGGGAAATTATTGCTATTTTTCTGACAAATATTGGGATTTAACTTGTGATTTAATCTTTTCAAAGTCAAGTTTCGGGTCAGTATTCACCGTGTAATCAGTGTAAAACACAAGACAGTGCATTACCGCGAGACACCATCAAAAGCCTGAGTGTCACACAAAAAGGATGGCATTTATTGTGAAACCATTGACACGGCAGATTAAAGCCATAGTCAGACTTGCTGCAGAACATCCTCAACTGCCGCCTTTGCAGGAGAAAATCCCGTAGTCCTCCAGAAAAAGATCGAAATAAATGTTTTCCCCCTGATTTTAAATATCCCTCTTTCTTTGTGTTTTTAATTTTGCCGCTGTCATGTATTGTGGGGCTGTCGTGACATGTCTAGTCCCATATCTGCCAAATAAGTGGGAGCTGTGTTGTATTTTTCACCTGAGGGATTTTCACTCATGTAACAATCACACAATTTCAGCTTTTTGTCAAGAACCGGGACAGGCAGAGCTTATCATTTGTTTGTTTTGCCGAGATTTCCTGCTCACTGGACTACAGCGATGGTCCCGAACAGCGTGCATCCTCTAATAGAACACAGTCACTTCTTAGTATTGACTCAAGAAATTAAATTCTTCAGCAAGGGCTCGGTCTGATCTACTTCGAGAGAATCAAAAGAAACAGGGATTGGGAGAGAAAATAAGACAGTGTGCTGTGTCTCAGCAGGGGGTTGATGTATGAAAATTGCACTGAGCAAATGAATTCAGACTCGCAGAAAGAGTCACTGATAAAGATCCTTGTAGGTTGTTCAAAAGTAACTACATTTTAATGATTTTGTGCACACGTACCATCTTTTCAGGATGAGACTAAAGCAGCAGAACTTCCTATCCTCTGATGTGAGCTTTTGTGACCCAATCACTTCATACAAAAAACCCCACCAATGCATTATGGCCCCTCTACCGAGTCTATAGAGCTCTTTTAATCTGCACACCCCCGACTCCAGCACTATCCATTTAATTTCTAATGGGCTTGGGAAATATGCGTAATTGCTGCGATGTGAGTCTCAAGCAGATATTTGATGCAGATTTAATGTTCAGATCACTTGCTTTAAATAACTGTGCCTTTTTAAAAATTCAACGAGCTCATTTGAACTGCATCAATGCAGGAGTAATGATGCTCATTAGGAATGTACAGAAATATTATACATCTGCAATGTTTGCTGGTGGAGGAAGAATCAAAAGCTTGAGCTGGGCTTTGGAAATGTATCAGTAAATACTTCCTGCAAAAAAAATGTTAGCAGTTTATTTTTAATCTATGAAAAGAGAAAGAAAAGTTCTGCATGAACTAACTTGTGTTTACTTGGCTGTTAGTCTTACTGACAGGTACGCAGGACTGCTGATAGGTTATTGATATATGTTGTACAATCATGTGGCTGTAGATACTAGGGGCTGATTGATTTCTGCAATGTATTTGGGTTTGTTTTTTCACAAATTTTATCCAACAAGCATAGGAGGAAAAAAGATTTAAATAAGTAACTTTGTGCAAAAAAAAATTTATGTAAAAATGCCTCTTAAAATAGCATTTCTTGTTTCAGTGACAGAATTTTTGCACAAATATTGATTAAACTGTCAAAAATGAATACTGTTTAAGGAGGTCATTCCTCACATTGTGATATAATTGGCAACCCAGATTCTCCATCTGACCCACAGAAACCTACCCAGGAATTAGTCTGATTCTAAAACCCAGCGGGCAATAACAACCAAATCTTTATTCCAGATCTGGATCATATACCGCACCTAACCTTTATAAAGCTGCACCTGTGAATTAGCTTTCTATGCAGAATGCAAGAACACAAAAATACAGAAAGGCACATTCAAAAAAAAAAAAAAAAAATATATATATATATATATATAAAGTCCCACCTACAGCACCATCTGATTAGGTACACATCAAGTAATAACCTGATATCAACAGCTCGGAGTAAATGGTGAAAAGTTCCTCTTATTTAAACACAATGCAATTAAAACTTAAATCAAACATAAGGGAAAACATAATTTGTCAGAGGGATTTCAACAATGTTTTGTTTTGGAGTTTATGTTCTAAACTTTAACACCACCATTTTCAGTTTTATTGCAAACATAAATCAGGTCTAAATATTGGTTAATGGTCTCCGTCACTACTAATAATCGGTATCAGCCTCAAAAGAAACATATCTGTTGATGCCTAACATCGATTCTGAATGTTGAATCCACAGCTATTAAAACTGCAAAACCTTTATGTGCAGTGTTTGACTGGAAAGTTGGACTGATGGTAACTAAAAGAGAAAGGATTAGCCAAGAGTCAGCTCTGCTTGACCCTTTGTAACCTGTCAGTCCTTAAGGAGACTAATGCAAGTAGCCCCAATAATGCTACTCTTGCTTCTAATTTACAAAACAGCTCTACATAAAAATTTTTCATATTCAGTTTCGAGGCAACTGCAGCTGCTTCACAGGTGCTCTGGAGAGCCAAAGCGCCCTCAGGCACATATTGGTAGTCTTCACTGTTCAATTAGGAACCAACTGAATATAACACTGGATGTCATCCAAGGTGAAGCCTCCATCCAGTGAGTCCCTGCAGTGTGGATTTTCATTTTTGCCCAGCAGTAAGTTAAACAATGCCCTTCCTGGCATGCCGATTGATCAAGCTGTTGTTTTGTGGAGAATTTTAATGTGCTTTCTTACATTCGGCTACTCAACAGTTTCAGTGTTCTTGTCATTAAGACACCTCACGTCTGCCAAGTAAGAAAGGTTGCTTTCTCCACAGCTTGGCCTGACCCTGTGACTAACTGCAGAAGGATTCTGCTGAGTCATAAAGCCAATTGAGATCTTTCCACCCATTGTTACTGAGATCGATATAGTGTGAATAAAGTGAACGATGCAAGCTCCTCACAGATGCTTGTGCCAAGGATCAAACTCTGATCTGCTAGCACAGGTGCTCATTTTATGTTCTAAAGCATTCTTTGTTTGTGCCGTATTGTAAGAATCCCTAGTATTTCCTATAAACAGATGAACTGACTTTCGTGTTTCCTTTTACCAGCTGCATGTCCTTAATTTAGTATAAAATTGTTGCTCTAAGGGAGATCTCCGTGAGAAGAAATGCACCCTTTGCTCTCAATTCTATTTTAACAAAAAGGCAACTACTAGCGCACAAACCCGCAACTGTTTGTCAGTATATGTGCACTATATGTGCTTTTATTGTGTACCCGACAAAGAGTCAGTGCAGTTTGCTGACAGCAGTCATACTACTGTAAAGTAATTATTTATCAATATCAACAGGGCATGGCATGAAAGGTCCAAGTTATAATGACTAATGCTGAAGCAATGAGGTAACACTCAATTTGTAAAATAAACTGAGAATGTCTTTCAGATGATTACGTTTTGTCACTCTATCTAACAAGTTTATCCTCTTCATCCATTCTGCTTTACTCTTTCACACTTCCCCACTCTAATTGGGTTCAGGGCAGCTAATGTGTCAAACTAAAAATTAAAATAATAAGCAATAAGCAAGACTCAACCAGCCTTGTCTGCAGTCAGCAGATTAGCTGGCTAGCAGCACAATATCAGCAGTGCAGATCCTTCCATGTTTGTTTTTAATATAATTCTAAAATCTTTATAGATTCAGGAGACACTAAAGCCCCAGACAGACAGAGAGTGTCAGACATTTCTGTCAACAAATGCACTTTATTGTTCTTAAAGGACCGAAGCAAAACAGAGACATTAAGGTCTGTGTTAAAACACTTTGGCTCTGCTCCCAGCTTCAGTTCACAGCAAAAGTCTGCTGACGATCCACTGACAACTCACAGTGCTTCACATGAAAAATGGGGATGTGAATGGGAATTTGTTTCTATAGGATCACTCACAATTCACTATATAGTGCCTCATATTTCCCTTACTAGTGTATGGATAATTCAAGTGAAGTTGGCATTTAGATTGAACATCACAGTGATAATCAGAGTGTGGCATTCTTTGCTCTCAAAATACGAAAGACAAGGTTAGAGAAGCTAGAATTCGATTAATATGTGCAGCTCTAGATATGTGTGA